>NC_091988.1:205645318-205937670 GCF_044704955.1 Pristiophorus japonicus | reverse complement strand
CCCCCCCCTCACACTCCCCCCTCACACTCCCCCCCTCACACTCCCCCCTCACACTCCCCCCCTCTCACACTCCCCCCCTCACACTCCCCCCCCCTCACACTCCCCCCCCCCCTCACACTCCCCCCCCCCTCACACTCCCCCCCCCTCACACTCCCCCCCTCTCACACTCCCCCCTCTCACACTCCCCCCCCCCCTCACACTCCCCCCCTCACACTCCCCCCCCTCACACTCCCCCCCCCCCTCACACTCCCCCCTCACACTCCCCCCCCCTCACACTCCCCCCCTCACATTCCCCCTCACATTCCCCCCATCACATTCCACACTCCCCCCCCCCCCCCTCCCACATTCCCCCCCTGCCCCACATCCCCTCACACTCCCCACCCCCCAACGCTGTAGCCCCCCTTCCCCCCCCCCCCAGTAAGATGAAGATGGGAGTGGCAGTGAGAATGAAGGAGGGGGCCGCACAACTCCATTACAAAATTGACATGTCCTGACCAGGTCAAAGGTTAGGAAGGTTTCCCACAAAACCCAATCACCAAAATATCTCTCAAATAAAACGCAAGGTGCTTTTCCCTCCCAGAGCACGACCAAGAGCAGTTGGTGCTTGTTGGGGATTGAAGGTTATGGAACCAAGACGGGAGGGTTGGAGTTAACATATGGATCACCCCTGACCTTGAGCCATCCAAAACTCGGCTGTCCCCCGTGTCCTAACTCGCACCGAGTCCCACTCACCCATCACCCCTGTGCCCCGTGTCCTAACTCACACCCAGTCCCACTCACCCATCACCCCCTGTGCTCACTGCCCTGTGTCCTAACTCGCACCAAGTCCCACTCACCCATCACCCCCTGTGCTCACTGCCCCGTGTCCTAACTCGCACCCAGTCCCACTCACCCATCACCCCCTGTGCTCACTGCCCCGTGTCCTAACTCGCACCCAGTCCCACTCACCCATCACCCCCTGTGCTCACTGCCCCGTGTCCTAACTCGCACCCAGTCCCACTCACCCATCACCCCCTGTGCTCACTGCCCCGTGTCCTAACTCGCACCGAGTCCCCCTCACCCATCACCCCCTGTGCTCACTGCCCCCGTGTCCTAACTCGCACCGAGTCCCACTCACCAATCACCCCCTGTGCTCACTGCCCCGTGTCCTAACTCGCACCCAGTCCCGCTCACCCATCACCCCCTGTGCTCACTGCCCCGTGTCCTAACTCGCACCGAGTCCCGCTCACCCATCACCCCCTGTGCTCGCTGCCCCGTGTCCTAACTCACACTGTGTCCCACTCACCCATCACCCCTGTGTTCACTGCCCCGTGTCCTAACTCGCACCCAGTCCCACTCACCCATCACCCCCTGTGCTCACTGTCCTGTGTCCTAACTCACACCCAGTCCCACTCACCCATCACCCCCTGTGCTCACTGCCCCGTGTCCTAACTCGCACCCAGTCCCACTCACCCATCACCCCCTGTGCTCACTGCCCCGTGTCCTAACTCGCACCCAGTCCCACTCACCCATCACCCCCTGTGCTCACTGCCCCGTGTCCTAACTCGCACCCAGTCCCGCTCACCCATCACCCCCTGTGCTCACTGCCCCGTGTCCTAACTCACACCCAGTCCCGCTCACCCATCACCCCCTGTGCTCACTGGCCCGTGTCCTAACTCACACCCAGTCCCACTCACCCATCACCCCCTGTGTTCACTGCCCCGTGTCCTAACTCGCACCCAGTCCCACTCACCCATCACCCCCTGTGCTCACTGTCCTGTGTCCTAACTCACACCCAGTCCCACTCACCCATCACCCCCTGTGCTCACTGCCCCGTGTCCTAACTCGCACCCAGTCCCACTCACCCATCACCCCCTGTGCTCACTGCCCCGTGTCCTAACTCGCACCCAGTCCCACTCACCCATCACCCCCTGTGCTCACTGCCCCGTGTCCTAACTCGCACTGAGTCCCGCGCACCCATCACCCCCTGTGCTCGCTGCCCGACATTGGCTCCCGGTTAAGCAACGCCTCGATTTTAAAATTCTCATCATTGTTTACAAATCCCTCCATGGCGCTCGCCCCTCCCTATCTCTGTAATCTTCTCCAGCTCCACAAACTCCCAAGATTTCTGCACTCCTCAAATTCTACCCTCTTGAGCATCCTTGGGACATTTTATGATGTTAAAGGTGCTATAGAAATGCAAGTCGTGTTGATCTGATAGATTGGCTGGAGGGGCTGAATGGTCTCCTCCTGTTCCTAATGTTCCAACTTTGCTGTATCCAATGAAATATTTGCCTGTTGTACCAAAAGCACGAATACTAAAGCTTGTCTTGTGTTTCCAGAAGAGGAGATTGATGTGGTGACCATTGAGAGGGAAGCTGTAGCACCAAGGAGCGAGGCCCGGGGAGCAGCCCCGAGGAGCGAGAGCCGAGCACGGGCCCTGGCCAGAATCAGGCGGCACAATCTGCATATCCAACAACAGCATAACTACGCTGCACCCTCACCCCTGCTCTCCTGGGAACTGCCCGCCCCAAAACGGTCCAAAACAGACACGCACTGCTCCCCAGACAGATCCTCTCCCCCCAGCCCCAGGTCCTCTCCCCCCAGCCCCAGGTCCTCTCCCCCCAGCCCCAGGTCCTCTCCCCCCAGCCCCAGGTCCTCAGACCCCGAGGAAGAGGAGCGTCGGAAGACACACAATGTGCTGGAGAGGCAGCGGCGGAACGAGCTCAAGCATTGCCTGCTGGCTCTCCGGGACCAGGTGCCTGAACTTTCCAACAATGACAAGGCCTCGAAAGTGGTCATCTTGAGAAAAGCCACCGAGTATGTCAGCAGGCTGAGGGCCGAGGGGCAGAAACTGGGTGCCAAGACCGAGAAACTACGAAGAAAACAGCAACAGCTTCGGTGCAAACTCGAGCAGCTGCGGAGGACTTTGAAATAAAGTTTGCAAACTTGGCCTTACTGCCTAAATACTCCACGCCTCCAGCCGACTGACTTGTGCAGTATGAGAATTCACCGATACTTCACCAGCACTGCTAAAACTGATCCAGGACCAACTGGGAAATGAACCCAGTGACTCCTGGTCTGCTGTTTCTATTGACACTGCAAGTGAATGAGGACCTGACGATAGACTGTGTTTCAGTAAAGCCCAGGGGCTGGGAATGTGCATCCCAGGAGTTCAGGTTCTTCCTGAAAGACTTTTTTCTCTCAGTACATCTGTTAGTTTTAATCTTTAATCATTCTTGCTGCATTTTGCGAAGTTGTATAAGTGAAGCCTGGGGTTTTATATATTCGAGGCTGAATGTGTTTGAAACTGTCTGTCTGTCAGTTTCAGAAGCTGCTGTAGGGGCTGCTTACAGCCCCTGGTACCATGGGGAGGGTTTAAACCCCAATCTTCCCCTTCATATCTCATGCTGCTGAGACTAACTGGGCTGGCTGTTGTGATTTGGGATTTATCACTGCTGGAGTTAAACAGACCCTGAGCTGCCTGGGACCCCAAAGCCCGACTGCTCCCAGGACACCCCGGCATTAACCCGCTTCTGATCGGGAAAGGGTGCAGCCACTCAAATAGGAACCCGACTTCATCCGCAGAGGTTAAACGTGTGCAGTGTGGGAGACATCACGCAACCCTCCCTCCTCCAGCTGATCCGCAAACCTTGGCTGAATCCATCACCTTGCGGCCTGACCTGGTCTGGAGTCCCAGGGCTGCCCAGGGTGTCTCCTGTTCGAGCTTACCTACCTCGGGGGCTGACGGGACATAAACCTAGACAAATGAACCACTCTGACACTGGGCCCGACAACAGCAACCAACAACTCGGGAGTGATTATCGAGAAAAATCTGACCCCGAGCCACATAACAAGATATTGGACAAGTGACCAAAAGGAGTCAAAGACGGAGGTTTTAAGGAGCATCTTAAAGGAGGATAGAGAGGCGGAGAGGTTTAGAGAAGGAGTTCCAGAGCTTAGGGCCCAGGCTACAGAAGGCACGGCCACCAATGGTTAAGTGATTATAATCAGGGATGCTCAAGTGGGCAGAATCAGAGGAGCGCAGAGATCTCATGGGGTTGTGGGGCTGAAGGAGATTACAGAGATAGGGAGGGGCGAGACCATGAAGGGATTTAAAAACAAGGATGAGAATTTTGAAATCAAGGCATTGCTTAACCAGGAACCAATGTACGTCAGCGAGCACAGGGGTGATGGGTGAGTGGGACTCAGTGCGAGTTAGGACACGGGGCAGTGAGCACAGGGGGTGATGGGTGAGCGGGACTTAGTGCGAGTTAGGACACGGGGCAGTGAGCACAGGGGGTGATGGGTGAGCGGGACTTAGTGCGAGTTAGGACACGGGGCAGTGAGCACAGGGGGTGATGGGTGAGTGGGACTCGGTACGAGTTAGGACACGGGGCAGTGAGCACAGGGGGTGATGGGTGAGCGGGACTTAGTGCGAGTTAGGACACGGGGCAGTGAACACAGGGGGTGATGGGTGAGCGGGACTTAGTGCGAGTTAGGACACGGGGCAGTGAGCACAGGGGGTGATGGGTGAGTGGGACTCGGTGCGAGTTAGGACACGGGGCAGTGAGCACAGTGGGTGATGGGTGAGTGGGACTTGGTGCGAGTTAGGACACGGGGCAGTGAGCACAGGGGGTGATGGGTGAGTGGGACTGGGTGCGAGTTAGGACACGGGGCAGTGAGCACAGGGGGTGATGGGTGAGTGGGACTTAGTGCGAGTTAGGACACGGGGCAGTGAGCACAGGGGGTGATGGGTGAGTGGGACTTAGTGCGAGTTAGGACACGGGGCACGGGGGGGATGGGTGAGCGGGACTCGGTGCGAGTTAGGACACGGGGCAGTGAGCACAGGGGGTGATGGGTGAGTGGGACTGGGTGTGAGTTAGGACACGGGGCAGTGAGCACAGGGGATGATGGGTGAGCGGGACTCGGTGCGAGTTAGGACACGGGCTGCGAGTTAGGATGAGCTGAAGTTTAGGGAGGGTGGAAGGTGAAATCTCAGCTAGCCTGTGCTCAGATGTGGTGTGAGTTGGTCAATGGCAGATTGCTCACCGCCTGTGTCCAGCCCTCGCTGACCTCTCACCTCTCTGACGTGGATGTGAGCATTGGGACAAGCAGAAAACCCAAGTGACCAGGACTGCCCATTGTCGCTGCCCACTGTGTGTCACTGCCCACTGTGTGTCACTGCCCACTGTGTGTCACTGCCCACTGTCACTGCCCACTGTGTGTCACTGCCCATTGTCACTGCCCACTGTGTGTCACTGCCCACTGTGTGTCACTGCCCATTGTCACTGCCCACTGTGTGTCGCTGCCCATTGTGTGTCACTGCCCATTGTCGCTGCCCACTGTGTGTCACTGCCCACTGTGTGTCACTGCCCACTGTGTGTCACTGCCCATTGTCACTGCCCACTGTGTGTCACTGCCCACTGTGTGTCACTGCCCATTGTCGCTGCCCATTGTGTGTCGCTGCCCATTGTGTGTCGCTGCCCATTGTGTGTCACTGCCCACTGTGTGTCACTGCCCATTGTCGCTGCCCACTGTGTGTCACTGCCCATTGTCGCTGCCCACTGTGTGTCACTGCCCACTGTGTGTCACTGCCCATTGTCGCTGCCCACTGTGTGTCGCTGCCCACTGTGTGTCGCTGCCCACTGTGTGTCACTGCCCACTGTGTGTCACTGCCCATTGTCGCTGCCCACTGTGTGTCGCTGCCCACTGTGTGTCGCTGCCCACTGTGTCGCTGCCCACTGTGTCACTGCCCACTGTGTCACTGCCCACTGTGTGTCGCTGCCCACTGTGTGTCGCTGCCCACTGTGTGTCACTGCCCACTGTGTCACTGCCCACTGTGTGTCACTGCCCACTGTCACTGCCCACTGTGTGTCACTGCCCACTGCCCCTGATCACAGGAGCAGATGCTATTTTCAGAACAAGAGCTGAACTCCGGAACTATTTCTGATCAAAGTCTAATTATGATATTTTTGTAGTTGAAATCTCACTTATTTCTACGAGTTTGTGATTTTGGGCTCCAGACCTTCACATTGAGACAGAAGTACACACAGGAAGTCCATTCTGGGGGTTTAATGTATACCCACACACGGTCTAACTGCGATGCCCATCAGCTCCTGTCTCGGCCAAGACCCACACCCGCTGGGCCGCTCTCCACTGACCTGGTGCAGCTTTCCCGGGACGGAGCTCCCTTGCCTTGCCTTGTATGTGGGGCCAGGTGATGTCGCTCCCTGTGCTGTGGGCTGATCCCGGGATCCCCAGGAACACCTTGCTAATGGTTGGGCTGTGAGTGTCACCCGGAGCAGGAGCTGGAGAGCTGCCCTTCAGCGGGCTACAGCTTTCCACAACTCCCGTTTCCAGGACATTAGTCCCACAAGCTGCCATGCTGTGTCCCGTTAGATTTCAACCTTTAATTCCATGATATTTCGCTGCTAGTCGATAATTTATTTTCCGGCAAGGAACTGCCTTCAATGGACTGGGAATGGAAGGTATCGTTCTGCCCTTCAGTTTATTATATTTTGGTCCAGAGAATGGAGGTGGCTTTGTAGAGTTTATGTTCTGTGCTGCTTTCAGTTGGCGATGCACGATGAATGTTTCAATGTTTGTACAAAGCACTTTGTGTTCAGCCTTTAGCTCCTCTGGCGGGAAATCCCGAAATAAAATATTTCAATTTAAAATGAGCAAGTGTTTTAGTTTGCTTTAGTTGGGAATGTGGCTGCATGTGATGTTGGGATACCTTCCATCCAGCGGTCCCCTGCAAAGACAGACTTACATTTCTATAGCGCCTTTCACAACCTCAGCACGTCCCAAAGCACTTTACAGCCAATGAAGTCCTTACATAGAAACACAGACAATAGGTGCAGGAGTAGGCCATTCGGCCCTTCGAGCCTGCACCGCCATTCAATGAGTTCATGGCTGAACATGCAACTTCAGTACCCCATTCCTGCTTTCTCGCCATACCCCTTGATCCCCCTAGTAGTAAGGACTACATCTAACTCCTTTTTGAATATATTTAGTGAATTGGCCTCAACAACTTTCTGTGGTAGAGAATTCCACAGGTTCACCACTCTCTGGATGAAGAAGTTTCTCCTCATCTCGGTCCTAAATGGCTTACCCCTTATCCTTAGACTGTGACCCCTGGTTCTGGACTTCCCCAACATCGAGAACATTCTTCCTGCATCTAACCTGTCTAAACCCGTCAGAATTTTAAACGTTTCTATGAGGTCCCCTCTCATTCTTCTGAACTCCAGTGAATACAAGCCCAGTTGATCCAGTCTTTCTTGATATGTCAGTCCCGCCATCCCGGGAATCAGTCTGGTGAACCTTCAGTGCACTCCCTCAATAGCAAGAATGTCCTTCCTCAAGTTAGGAGACCAAAACTGTACACAATACTCCAGGTGTGGCCTCACTAAGGCCCTGTACAACTGTAGTAACATCTCCCTGCCCCTGTACTCAAATCCCCTCGCTATGAAGGCCAACATGCCATTTGCTTTCTTAACCGCCTGCTGTACCTGCATGCCAACCTTCAATGACTGATGTGTAGTTTTGGTCTCCTGGATCAACTGGGCTTCTTGGAGTGTAGTCACTGTTGTAATGTGGGAAACGCGGCAGCCAATTTGCACACAGCAAGCTCCCACGCACACAATGTGAGAATGATCAGAGAATTGTTACTGTGGTGGTTGTGGGATAAATGTTGGCCTGCCCTTTGACTTGAGTCATGAGATCTTTTACATCCACCCGAGAGAGCAGATGTGATCTCAGTTCAATGTCCCATCAGAGGGTCAGCACCACATCTATGGGTTGTGAAGTGGGGGCTGAGCTCACAATAAGGGGCAGGGACCAGGCAGAGTTATTGATCAAACCATGGGCCGTGTCTGCGCTTCACTGACTTGCCTCCTGACTCTTTCCAACAGCTGCATTGAGCTTAAACATTTACATTTCCAGCCAGCTCCATCAAACTTTAGTAGGTCTGCCGGTGACACCGAGTAAATGAAAGTGAGCTTTTAGTCCTTGGCCTGGGGCAGCCGCTCACATACAATCACCGCACTGCTGGACTTGGGGAAGGCCGTAATTCCCACTCTTGCCTTTATTGTTTTTAACAATTCATTCTTGGGATGTGTCCAGCATTTATTGCCCATCCCTAATTGCCCCGTGAGAAGGTGGTGGTGAGCCGCCTTCTTGAACCGCTGCAGTCCGTGTGGTGAAGGTGCTCCCACAGTGCTGTTAGGGAGGGAGTTCCAGGATTGTGACCCAGCAACGATGAAGGAACGGCCGATATATTTCCCAGTCGGGACGGTGTGTGACTGGGAGGGGAACGTGGAGGTGGTGGTGTTCCCATGGACCTGCTGCCCTTGTCCTTCTAGGTGGTAGAGGTCGTGGGTTTGGGAGGTGCTGCTGAAGAAGCCTTGGCGAGTTGCTGCAGTGCATCTTGTAGATGGTACACACTGCAGCCACAGTGTGCCGGTGGTGGAGGGAGTGAGTGTAGATGGCACACACTGCAGCCAGGGGGCGCCGGTGGTGGAGGGAGGGAGTGTAGATGGTGCACACTGCAGCCACAGTGTGCCGGTGGTGGAGGGAGTGAGTGTAGATGGCACACACTGCAGCCAGGGGGCGCCGGTGGTGGAGGGAGGGAGTGTAGACGGTACACACTGCAGCCAGGGGGCGCCGGTGGTGGAGGGAGTGAATGTAGACGGTACAGACTGCAGCCAGGGGGCGCCGGTGGTGGAGGGAGGGAGTGTAGACGGTACACACTGCAGCCAGGGGGCGCCGGTGGTGGAGGGAGAGAGTGTTGAAGGTGTGGAGGGAGTGAATGTAGACGGTACAGACTGCAGCTTTCACAACTTCAGGACGTCCCAAAGCGCTTTACAGCCAATCAAGTACTTTTGAAGTGTGGTCACTGATGTAACTGCAACAGCCAATTTGTGCACAGCAAGCTCCCACAAACAGCAATGTGATAATGACCAGATAATCTGTTTTATTGATGAGTGATAAATATTGGCCAGGACACTGGAGAGAACTCCCCTGCACGTCTTGAAAATAGTGCCATGGATCTTTTATGCAGACGGGGCCCTCGATTTAATGTCTCATCTGAAAGACGGCACCTCCGACAGTGCAGCAATCCCTCAGCACTGCACTGGAGTGTCAGCCGAGATTTTGCACTCAAGTCCCTGGACTTGAATCCACAACCTGTCCTTGGCCCCCTCCTATTTCTTATCTACATGCTGTCCCTCAGCGACATCATCTGAAAACATGTCAGTTTCCACCTGTACGCTGACGACACCCAGCTCTCCCTCAGCATCACCTCACACAACCTCGCCACAGTCTCTAAATTGTCAGACTCCATGTACTGGATGAGCAGAAATTTCCTCCAGCTAAATATTTGGAAGACCGAAGCCATTGTCTTTGCCCCACCACAAACTCCATTCCCTAGCCACCATCTCCATCCCTCTCCCTAACCTCTGTCTGAAGATGAACCAGACTGTATGCAAACTTCACCCTGAGCAGAGCTTCCAACCACATGTCTGTGCCATCACAAAAAAACACCTATTTTCACCTCCATAACATCACCCCATCCCTTCCCTCAGCTTATCCGCTGCTGAAACCCTCCTCCATGCCTTTGTTACCTCCAGACTTGACTATTCCAACGCACTCCTGGCCAGCCTCCCATTTTCCGCCCTTCATAAAATTGAGCTTGTCCAAAACTCTGCTCCCCATGTCCTAACTCGCATCAAGTCCCGCTCACCCATTACCCCTGTGCTCACTGACCTACACTGGCTCCCAGTTAAGCAACACCTCGATTATAAAATTCTTATTCTTGAGTTGAAATCCCTCCATGACCTTGACCCTCCCTATCTCTCTGACCTCCCCGAGCCCTACAAACCTCTGAGAATTTTAAAACGTATTCAGAGCCCTTATGTCTGGTTCAGTTCCGTTACAGTTTAGTGCAGCAGATGTCACTGCTTGTTATTCTTATACTGAATCTCCTCCAGCCCCACAATCCCCCCGAGATCTCTAAGCTCCTCTAATTCTGCCCTCTTGAGTATCCCTGATTATAATCGCTCCACCATCGGTGGCCGTGCCTTCAGCTGTTGAGGACCTGGAACTCCCTCCCTAAACCTCTCCGCCTCTCTACCTCTCTCTCCTCCTTTAAGGCGCTCCTGAAAACCTATCTCTTTGACCAAGCCTGCGCTAATTTCTCCTTATGTGGCTCAGTGTCAAACGTTGTTTGATAACGATCCTGTGAAGCGCTTGGGACCGTTTTACGACATTAAAGGCGTTCTATCAATGCAAGTTGTTGTTGTAGTGCTGAGCCATACTTACATCCTGGTATGTTTGGCACACCTGCCCAGGCAGTGCCCTGCAGGTACGGTTCCCTGAGTGACCTCAACTAGCGAGCATGACGTGAGCAACTGTACAATTTGAACTCGTGACTGGAGCAAAGGTCTGATGGACAGAACGATAATTTCTCGCCAGAGTTGCAATAACAATGAAAGAGTTCAGTTATCTGAATCACCCAGGAATGTAAATTAATCACTGCCATAACTCTAGTGGATTCATTGTTACAGAGAAAAGGGAGAGTTTCAATCTGCTCAGTAACTGAACGGGTCTGTGACAGGAGCTCAGACTTGTGACTAAAGACATGAATAACAAATGCAATAAATGAAGGTGGCACTGGAAGGTCAGTTTTTGACAAAGAATAAGAATTTAATGTCGAATCGATGAAGATTTGGTTCTGTATCTCAGGATAGTTCACGTTGCAACTTCCAGCAGTGTAGAGGGAAGTGTATGAGCAAGAATAGGAAATGGCCAGACAATCTATTTATAGCGATACCAGCAAAGGCAGCTATCGAGCCACAATTGACTTACAAGCACTCTCGTCTAAAATTCAGAAGGTCATGGGTTTGAGTTCCGCTCCAGAGACTCGAGCACAAAAGCCAGGCCAACACTTCCAGTGCAGTAGTGAGGGAGTGCTGCACTGTCAGAGGGTCAGTACTGAGGGAGTGCCGCACCGTCGGAGGGGCAGTACTGAGGGAGTGCTGCACTGTCGGAGGGTCAGTACTGAGGGAGTGCTGCACTGTCAGAGGGGCAGTACTGAGGGAGTGCTGCACTGTCGGAGGGTCAGTACTGAGGGAGTGCTGCACTGTCAGAGGGACAGTACTGAGGGAGTGCTGCACTGTCGGAGGGACAGTACTGAGGGAGTGCGGCACTGTCAGAGGGGCAGTACTGAGGGAGTGCTGCACTGTCGGAGGGTCAGTACTGAGGGAGCGCCGCACTGTCGGAGGGGCAGTACTGAGGGAGTGCTGCACTGTCAGAGGGACAGTACTGAGGGAGTGCTGCACTGTCAGAGGGGCAGTACTGAGGGAGTGCCGCACTGTCGGAGGAGCAGTACTGAGGGAGTGCTGCACTGTCAGAGGGGCAGTACTGAGGGAGTGCTGCACTGTCGGAGGGGCAGTACTGAGGGAGTGCCGCACCGTCGGAGGGGCAGTACTGAGGGAGTGCTGCACTGTCGGAGGGTCAGTACTGAGGGAGTGCTGCACTGTCAGAGGGGCAGTACTGAGGGAGTGCTGCACTGTCGGAGGGACAGTACTGAGGGAGTGCTGCACTGTCAGAGGGGCAGTACTGAGGGAGTGCTGCACTGTCGGAGGGGCAGTACTGAGGGAGTGCTGCACTGTCGGAGGGTCAGTACTGAGGGAGTGCTGCACTGTCGGAGGGTCAGTACTGAGGGAGTTCCGCACTGTCGGAGGGGCAGTACTGAGGGAGTGTCGCACTGTCAGAGGGACAGTACTAAGGGAGTGCTGCACTGTCGGAGGGTCAGTACTGAGGGAGTGCCGCACTATCGGAGGAGCAGTACTGAGGGAGCGCTGCACTGTCGGAGGGTCAGTACTGAGGGAGTGCCGCACTGTCGGAGGGGCAGTACTGAGGGAGCACCGCACTGTCAGAGGGTCAGTACTGAGGGAGTGCCGCACTGTCGGAGGGGCAGTACTGAGGGAGTGCCGCACTGTCAGAGGGTCAGTACTGAGGGAGCGCCGCACTGTCAGAGGGTCAGTACTGAGGGAGTGCCGCACTATCGGAGGGGCAGTACTGAGGGAGTGCCGCACTGTCGGAGGGGCAGTACTGAGGGAGTGCCGCACTGTCAGAGGGTCAGTACTGAGGGAGTGCCGCACTGTCGGAGGAGCAGTACTGAGGGAGCGCCGCACTGTCAGAGGGTCAGTACTGAGGGAGTGCCGCACTGTCGGAGGAGCAGTACTGAGGGAGTGCTGCACTGTCGGAGGGTCAGTACTGAGGGAGTGCTGCACTGTCGGAGGGTCAGTACTGAGGGAGTGCCGCACTGCCAGAGGGGCAGTACTGAGGGAGTGCTGCACTGTCAGAGGGTCAGTACTGAGGGAGTGCCGCACTATCGGAGAGGCAGTACTGAGGGAGCGTTGCACTGTCGGAGGGACAGTACTGAGGGAGTGCCGCACTGTCGGAGGGCAGTACTGACAGAGTACCGCACTGCCAGAGGAGCAGTACTGAGGGAGTGCCGCACTGTCAGAGGGGCAGTACTGAGGGAGCGCCGCACTGTCGGAGGGGCAGTACTAAGGGAGGGTTGCACTGTCGGAGGGGCAGTACTAAGGGAGCGCCACACTGTTGGAGGGGCAGTACTGACGGAGTGCCGCACTGTCAGAAGGGTCAGTACTGAGGGAGTGCCGCACTGTCGGAGGGGCAGTACTGAGGGAGTTCCGCACTGTCGGAGGGGCAGTACTGAGGGAGTGCCGCACTGTCGGAGGGGCAGTACTGAGGGAGTGCTGCACTGTCGGAGGGTCAGTACTGAGGGAGTTCCGCACTGTCGGAGGGCAGTGCTGACAGAGTACCGCACTGCCAGAGGGGCAGTACTGAGGGAGTGCCGCACTGTCAGAGGGGCAGTACTGAGGGAGTGCCGCACTGTCGGAGGGGCAGTACTCAGGGAGCGCCACACTGTTGGAGGGGCAGTACTGAGGGAGTGCTGCACTGTCGGAGGGGCAGTACTGAGGGAGTTCCGCACTGTCGGAGGGGCAGTAATGAGGGAGTGCTGCACTGTCGGAGGGGCAGTACTGAGGGAGTTCCGCACTGTCAGAGGGTCAGTACTGAGGGAGCGCCGCACTGTCGGAGGGGCAGTACTGAGGGAGTGCCGCACTGTCGGAGGGGCAGTACTGAGGGAGTGCCGCACTGTCAGAGGGTCAGTACTGAGGGAGCGCCGCACTGTCAGAGGGTCAGTACTGAGAGAGTGCTGCACTGTCAGAGGGTCAGTACTGAGGGAGTGCCGCACTATCGGAGGGGCAGTACTGAGGGAGTGCCGCACTGTCGGAGGGACAGTACTGAGGGAGTGCCGCACTGTCGGAGGGGCAGTACTGAGGGAGTGCCGCACTGTCAGAGGGTCAGTACTGAGGGAGTGCCGCACTATTGGAGGGGCAGTACTGAGGGAGTGCCGCACTGTCGGAGGGGCAGTACTGAGGGAGTGCCGCACTGTCAGAGGGTCAGTACTGAGGGAGTGCCGCACTGTCGGAGGAGCAGTACTGAGGGAGCGCCGTACTGTCAGAGGGTCAGTACTGAGGGAGTGCCGCACTGTCGGAGGGGCAGTACTGAGGGAGTGCCGCACTGTCGGAGGGTCAGTACTGAGGGAGTGCCGCACTGTCGGAGGGTCAGTACTGAGAGAGTGCCGCACTGTCGGAGGGGCAGTACTGAGGGAGTGCCGCACTGTCAGAGGGTCAGTACTGAGGGAGCGCTGCACTGTCGGAGGGGCAGTACTAAGGGAGGGTTGCACTGTCGGAGGGGCAGTACTAAGGGAGCGCCACACTGTTGGAGGGGCAGTACTGACGGAGTGCCGCACTGTCAGAAGGGTCAGTACTGAGGGAGTGCCGCACTGTCGGAGGGGCAGTACTGAGGGAGTTCCGCACTGTCGGAGGGGCAGTACTGAGGGAGTGCCGCACTGTCGGAGGGGCAGTACTGAGGGAGTGCTGCACTTTCGGAGGGTCAGTACTGAGGGAGTTCCGCACTGTCGGAGGGCAGTGCTGACAGAGTACCGCACTGCCAGAGGGGCAGTACTGAGGGAGTGCTGCACTGTCAGAGGGACAGTACTGAGGGAGTGCTGCACTGTCAGAGGGGCAGTACTGAGGGAGTGCCGCACTGTCGGAGGAGCAGTACTGAGGGAGTGCTGCACTGTCAGAGGGGCAGTACTGAGGGAGTGCTGCACTGTCGGAGGGGCAGTACTGAGGGAGTGCCGCACCGTCGGAGGGGCAGTACTGAGGGAGTGCTGCACTGTCGGAGGGTCAGTACTGAGGGAGTGCTGCACTGTCAGAGGGGCAGTACTGAGGGAGTGCTGCACTGTCGGAGGGACAGTACTGAGGGAGTGCTGCACTGTCGGAGGGTCAGTACTGAGGGAGTGCTGCACTGTCAGAGGGGCAGTACTGAGGGAGTGCTACACTGTCGGAGGGACAGTACTGAGGGAGTGCTGCACTGTCAGAGGGGCAGTACTGAGGGAGTGCTGCACTGTCGGAGGGGCAGTACTGAGGGAGTGCTGCACTGTCGGAGGGTCAGTACTGAGGGAGTGCTGCACTGTCGGAGGGTCAGTACTGAGGGAGTTCCGCACTGTCGGAGGGGCAGTACTGAGGGAGTGTCGCACTGTCAGAGGGACAGTACTAAGGGAGTGCTGCACTGTCGGAGGGTCAGTACTGAGGGAGTGCCGCACTATCGGAGGAGCAGTACTGAGGGAGCGCTGCACTGTCGGAGGGTCAGTACTGAGGGAGTGCCGCACTGTCGGAGGGGCAGTACTGAGGGAGCACCGCACTGTCAGAGGGTCAGTACTGAGGGAGTGCCGCACTGTCGGAGGGGCAGTACTGAGGGAGTGCCGCACTGTCAGAGGGTCAGTACTGAGGGAGCGCCGCACTGTCAGAGGGTCAGTACTGAGGGAGTGCCGCACTATCGGAGGGGCAGTACTGAGGGAGTGCCGCACTGTCGGAGGGGCAGTACTGAGGGAGTGCCGCACTGTCAGAGGGTCAGTACTGAGGGAGTGCCGCACTGTCGGAGGAGCAGTACTGAGGGAGCGCCGCACTGTCAGAGGGTCAGTACTGAGGGAGTGCCGCACTGTCGGAGGAGCAGTACTGAGGGAGTGCTGCACTGTCGGAGGGTCAGTACTGAGGGAGTGCTGCACTGTCGGAGGGTCAGTACTGAGGGAGTGCCGCACTGCCAGAGGGGCAGTACTGAGGGAGTGCTGCACTGTCAGAGGGTCAGTACTGAGGGAGTGCCGCACTATCGGAGAGGCAGTACTGAGGGAGCGTTGCACTGTCGGAGGGACAGTACTGAGGGAGTGCCGCACTGTCGGAGGGCAGTACTGACAGAGTACCGCACTGCCAGAGGAGCAGTACTGAGGGAGTGCCGCACTGTCAGAGGGGCAGTACTGAGGGAGCGCCGCACTGTCGGAGGGGCAGTACTAAGGGAGGGTTGCACTGTCGGAGGGGCAGTACTAAGGGAGCGCCACACTGTTGGAGGGGCAGTACTGACGGAGTGCCGCACTGTCAGAAGGGTCAGTACTGAGGGAGTGCCGCACTGTCGGAGGGTCAGTACTGAGGGAGTTCCGCACTGTCGGAGGGCAGTGCTGACAGAGTACCGCACTGCCAGAGGGGCAGTACTGAGGGAGTGCTGCACTGTCAGAGGGACAGTACTGAGGGAGTGCTGCACTGTCAGAGGGGCAGTACTGAGGGAGTGCCGCACTGTCGGAGGAGCAGTACTGAGGGAGTGCTGCACTGTCAGAGGGGCAGTACTGAGGGAGTGCTGCACTGTCGGAGGGGCAGTACTGAGGGAGTGCCGCACCGTCGGAGGGGCAGTACTGAGGGAGTGCTGCACTGTCGGAGGGTCAGTACTAAGGGAGGGTTGCACTGTCGGAGGGGCAGTACTAAGGGAGCGCCACACTGTTGGAGGGGCAGTACTGACGGAGTGCCGCACTGTCAGAAGGGTCAGTACTGAGGGAGTGCCGCACTGTCGGAGGGGCAGTACTGAGGGAGTTCCGCACTGTCGGAGGGGCAGTACTGAGGGAGTGCTGCACTGTCAGAGGGGCAGTACTGAGGGAGTGCTGCACTGTCGGAGGGGCAGTACTGAGGGAGTGCTGCACTGTCGGAGGGTCAGTACTGAGGGAGTGCTGCACTGTCGGAGGGTCAGTACTGAGGGAGTTCCGCACTGTCGGAGGGGCAGTACTGAGGGAGTGTCGCACTGTCAGAGGGACAGTACTAAGGGAGTGCTGCACTGTCGGAGGGTCAGTACTGAGGGAGTGCCGCACTATCGGAGGAGCAGTACTGAGGGAGCGCTGCACTGTCGGAGGGTCAGTACTGAGGGAGTGCCGCACTGTCGGAGGGGCAGTACTGAGGGAGCACCGCACTGTCAGAGGGTCAGTACTGAGGGAGTGCCGCACTGTCGGAGGGGCAGTACTGAGGGAGTGCCGCACTGTCAGAGGGTCAGTACTGAGGGAGCGCCGCACTGTCAGAGGGTCAGTACTGAGAGAGTGCTGCACTGTCAGAGGGTCAGTACTGAGGGAGTGCCGCACTATCGGAGGGGCAGTACTGAGGGAGTGCCGCACTGTCGGAGGGACAGTACTGAGGGAGTGCCGCACTGTCGGAGGGGCAGTACTGAGGGAGTGCCGCACTGTCAGAGGGTCAGTACTGAGGGAGTGCCGCACTATTGGAGGGGCAGTACTGAGGGAGTGCCGCACTGTCGGAGGGGCAGTACTGAGGGAGTGCCGCACTGTCAGAGGGTCAGTACTGAGGGAGTGCCGCACTGTCGGAGGAGCAGTACTGAGGGAGCGCCGTACTGTCAGAGGGTCAGTACTGAGGGAGTGCCGCACTGTCGGAGGGGCAGTACTGAGGGAGTGCCGCACTGTCGGAGGGTCAGTACTGAGGGAGTGCCGCACTGTCGGAGGGTCAGTACTGAGAGAGTGCCGCACTGTCGGAGGGGCAGTACTGAGGGAGTGCCGCACTGTCAGAGGGTCAGTACTGAGGGAGCGCTGCACTGTCGGAGGGGCAGTACTGAGGGAGCACCGCACTGTCAGAGGGTCAGTACTGAGTGAGTGCTGCACTGTCGGAGGAGCAGTACTGAGGGAGCACCGCACTGTCAGAGGTTCAGTACTGAGGGAGTGCTGCACTGTCGGAGGGGCAGTACTCAGGGAGCACCGCACTGTCAGAGGGGCAGTCCTGAGGGAGTGCTGCACTGTTGGAGGGGCAGTACTGAGGGAGCGCTGCACTGTCGGAGGGGCAGTACTGAGGGAGCGCTGCACTGTCGGAGGGGCAGTACTGAGGGAGTGACGTACTGTCGGAGGGGCAGTACTGAGGGAGCGCTGCACTGTCGGAGGGGCAGTACTGAGGGAGTGCTGCACTGTCGGAGGGGCAGTACTGAGGGAGTTCCGCACTGTCAGAGGGTCAGTACTGAGGGAGCGCCGCACTGTCAGAGGGGCAGTACTGAGGGAGTGCCGCACTGTCGGAGGGGCAGTACTCAGGGAGCGCCACACTGTTGGAGGTGCAGTACTGACAGAGTACTGCACTGCCGGAGGGGCAGTACTGAGGGAGCATCACACTGTCAGAGGGGCAGTACTGAGGGAGTGCCGCACTGTCGGAGGGGCAGTACTGACGGAGCGCCGCACTGTCGGAGGGGCAGTACTGAGGGAGTGCTGCATTTTCGGAGGGGCATTACTGAGTGAGTGCTGCACTGTCGGAGGGGCAGTACTGAGGGAGTGCCGCACTGTCGGAGGGGCAGTACTGAGGGAGCGCTGCACTGTCAGAGGGGCAGTCCTGAGGGAGTGCTGCACTGTTGGAGGGGCAGTCCTGAGGGAGTGCTGCACTGTTGGAGGGGCAGTACTGAGGGAGCGCTGCACTGTCGGAGGGGCAGTACTGAGGGAGCGCTGCACTGTCGGAGGGGCAGTACTGAGGGAGTGACGTACTGTCGGAGGGGCAGTACTGAGGGAGCGCTGCACTGTCGGAGGGGCAGTACTGAGGGAGTGCTGCACTGTCGGAGGGGCAGTACTGAGGGAGTGCCGCACTGTCGGAGGGGCAGTACTGAGGGAGCACCGCACTGTCGGAGGGGCAGTACTGAGGGAGTGACGCACTGTCGGAGGGGCAGTACTGAGGGAGCGCTGCACTGTCGGAGAGGCAGTACTGAGGGAGCGCTGCACTATCGGAGAGGCAGTACTGAGGGAGTACCGCACTGTCAGAAAGAGCAGAAAGTGGGACTAATTGGCTCGCTCTTTCAAAGAGCCGGCACAGACTCGATGGGCCGAATGGCCTCCTTCCCTGCTGTAAGATTCTATGACTCCTGACATCTTTCGCAAGTGATGATCTGTTCCTGACCTCTCTCTACTTCATGGTGATGACTCTCCGCTGTTGGAGTGCCTGCTCATTCCTGGGCACAACAGGGTTCATTCCTGCCGTCCCCGCGACACTGGTTCTCATACTGAAACTGATACTGTTTGTAATTATATGTCACCAAACATCTCAAAGCCTTCGCACCTACTCTTGCAGGACAGTGCCTGATCGATGGGCCACTCTGTGCCAGCAAAGGTGACTGAGCTGCCAACTAGTGTTGTGGCAGGAGGCCCAGAATCCCTTGCTTTACTTTAACTAGTAACACAGGATCATTCAATTCCACCGGAACAGGCGAACCCAGTGCATTCGCAAGCACCGTGTAAAGCACCGAGGCCAATGGAACAGCAGCAAGACTGGAGGGTAGATGGGTGGGTATTGTGGGGTACGTTAAAAAAAGGCATCTTCCATCCTTCAACATGTAGTTCGGGATCCGGAATGTCAGGTCCTTCATTGAACCACCTGGGAACTCATCCCTTTTTGGTGTGGAAGCAAGTCATCGTCACTTCGAGGGACTGCCTGTGATGATGATGATGATAGGGGCTGGGGAGTGTGGGGTATAGGGGGTGGGGAGTGAGGGGTATAGAGGGTGGGGAGTGAGGGGTATAGGGGTGGGGGGTATAGGGCGTGGTGAGTGAGGGGTATAGAGGGTGGGGAGTGAGGGGTATAGAGGGTGGGGAGTGAGGGGTATAGGGCGTGGGGAGTGTGGGGTATAGGGGGTGGGGAGTGAGGGAGTGTGGAGTGAGGGGTATGGGGAGTGTGTGGTATAGAGGGTGGGGAGTGAGGGGTATAAGGGGTGGGGAGTGAGGGGGTGTGGAGTGAGGGGTATGGGGAGTGTGGGGTATAGAGGGTGGGCAGTGAGGGGTATAGGGGATGGGGTGTATAGGGGGTGGGAAGTATAGGGGTGTGGAGTGTGGGGGTATAGGGTTGGGGATTGGAGTATGGGGGGGTTATAAGCGGTGTGAGATATAGGGGTGGATAATGGGGGGTGGGGGTTATAGGGGATGGTGAGTGTGGGCACTGGGGGTATAGGAGGTGTGGAGTGCGGAGTATATGAGGTGTGGGTGGGGTATAGGTGATGGGAGTATGTGGTATATGGGTGGGGATTGTGGGGTATAAGGGTGGAGAGTCTGGGGGTGGGGGGGTATAGGGGTTGGGGTGGTATAGGTGGTGGGGAACATAGTGGTGGGGAGTGGGGGTTATAGGGAGTGGGGGTATATGGGGTGCAAAGTGTGATGGTGGGGCATGGCAGCTGTAGGGGGTATAGGGGTTGGGGTGTACAGGGGTGAGAACTGTGGGGTATAGGATGTGGGGAATGGAGTGTGGGGGTAAGGGATGGGGTATAGGGGGTGCGGAGTGTGGGGGTGGGGGATATATGGGGTGGGGGGTATAGGGGCTTGGGAGTGGTGGGGTATAGGGGGTGATAGAGGGTGGGGAGTGGTTATGGGGTGGGGGTATAGGAGTGGGTAATGGGGGTATGGGGTGGGGAGTGTGGGGTAGAGGAGATATGGGGGGCTGGTGAAGGGGAGTGAGGTTGGGTAGGTGGGGGTAAATCGAGCTGCAATGATTAGCAGGGGGAAGGATGGGAGGGTGAGGAAGACAAGATGTGGACAGTGTGATGTGGAGAGACAGAAAGTGTTGGAATGTTGCGGATACAGGATCAGACGATTGGTCCCTTCACCTGACTGCCCAGAACATCATCCAGATGGTCCTTACCCGAGTGCCTCAGGTCGGTGATGGAACCCGCTGAAATCAAGTCAGAAACAACCACAGCTTGCATTTATATAGCGCCTTTAACATAGTAACCAGGAGGGTCCCAGGATGGGAGAGCTGCCCAATTAGTCTCCACTCCTCCACTCTTTTCCCACAAACCTGCAAATTTCTCCCCTTCAAGTATTTATCCAATTTCTTCTTGAAATGTATAATTGAATCTGCTCCCACCGCCCTTTCAGGCAGCAAAAGGAAAGACTTGCACCTATATCGGTCTTTCACAACCTCCGGACGTCCCAAAGCGCTTTACAGCCAAAGAAGTCCTTTTGAGATGTGGTCCCTGTTGCTATGTGGGAATAAATGGCCTTATTGGTATGACACTGAGTCACAGCTCCAGGCCAAGCCCCTGTCAGTCTGAATTGGACCGAGTGAGCGGATCTCAGCCAATGACTGATGGGGACACAGTCATTGGCCTCAGTACCGTTTCTCCCCCCTCCCCCCCCAAGCTAACTGCTCAGTGCCTCCTGCTGAACAGCATGAACATTGCACCAGGAACATGGTGCATCTCCTCCCCTCCTCCCACCACAGTGGGTTGTTGGCTGACCACAGCGAGTACAGGGCTGGGCTGGGGTTGTGCTTCTCACTGACTCACAGCACCGCACATACCATGGGCCGCTGAGAGGCGAACACAGCAAGATCCCACACACCCGTTAGTTTGTTTCGAGGGAGGGGTGGTGACCCGGACACCTGCTCACCTCTTGTTGTTTTGCCACTGACAACATATACAAAAACAATATAGAAACACACAAAACCACTGCAGGAATCCCCACTTTTAAAATATAAACACCGCCCAAGATAATTGCAAGTTTCCACTCTGTTTTAATTTGCATATGTGGTGCGAAACTACAAGCTTCCCCTTTCGGAGGCACAAGTGAGGGGTACAATATGTCCCTCCGGGACCAACGTCCTGCGATAAACTCCCAGTAACGTCTCGGCTAAATCTACCGCTTCAGCAAGCAACGGTAGAGATTTGAAAAGCTTTGCTCCAGACCACAAACAATTACATTTCCCTATTGGCTGCCGTCCCTCATTCCGCCCTGTGTATTGCACAGGGAACTGATGGGCCAAAATATGCCGCAGATATTGTCCATTATTCAAGGATCATCCTGGAATGCAAAGATAATCCCAGGCTTTTCTCCACAAACCGTCTCCTTAAACCCCTCTCCCCTCCACCCTCACCTCCAACAAGTGTGAGGAGCTCATGGACTTCTTTGTCACTAAGATTGAGACCATCCGTTCAGCTGCCTCTGCCCTCCCTTTCGCTCGCTCACCAAAGCTCACCCATCCTCCCCCTCTCTGATCTCCCCTCATGTCCCCTCCAAACTCACCCTTTCTATGTGACCCACCACATACACCTTTGACCCCAATAATTGACCCAATGCCCTCCCTGGCCCCCACACTAGCTGGCATTGTAAAGGTGTGATGTAAATGCTATTTGTTGCAGGAGTGAATAACTGAGGATAGCGGCCAGCTTGAACCCAGGCCAGTGATGAATTGGTTGCTCTCGGCGACAAAGGAACGACAATGATACAGAGGTCAAACGTTAGCCAGTGACCTCACTCCCAATCACTGTCCTACACCCATTGGTGGAAAGTTTGTGAGCGGATGCTGGGCAGGGATTCAGATTTCTGTCTTGTTCTGAATTTTTGTTACCCAGATACACCTTGGCGCGGCCCTGTGGCTGTACCCCGGTGTAGTTATGGTGAACAGTGTGGTGAGATGTTGTGGTTGGATGTGCGATTCTGTCTGTGAGGCATCCTGGCCAGTGAAGGACTGCAATGGGGTACCGGAGGCAGAGTGAGAGAGCGGGCAATTGCCCCATAGTCCTGGCACTGATTCTACAACTTCACGTTCAACTGAAACTCGAAAAACAGGCAGCCACGTGAATTACTCCAGATGCTTGGTGCAGGGAGCACAGTCTCTGGATGGTAGGCATACTGTCAGTGGACGATGTAATATTGCTCGTTGCTAAATGAACTATCCTGTAAACTGATCCCCTCCCCCAAATCCTTCTGCATCCGTGCACTGGATGAAGCTGTTTGAGTTTCGATATCACAAGGGTTCTGTTTTAACACTAACACCCATTCTTGTGCTGTACAGGGCTTTCAAGATAATCTCTGATAAAGATTGACTCATTTCCCTTCAATCATTTGTGCTTCCAGTTTGCATTTTTGCAGTTTAATCTCTCGGCACAGCTCTTTACTGAAGCTTCTCACCACACCCAGCTTTGACTCCTGAAGGCAGCATTTGACCGAGTGTGGTATCAAGGAGCCCCAGTAAAACTGGTCAATGGGAATCAGGGGAAAACTCTCCACTGGCTGGAGTCAGACCGAGCACAAAGTGTGGTGTATGTCGGCACCTTTAGTAATGACTCCACGAGGCAGGGTATGATACTTAAACTGTGTAGACCTGTAGTCCTTTATTTGCAGCTCCTGAGTGCCAACAACAAGTTGTGAGTTCCCTGCCGTGTGCAGGCAACCCCTAGGTCTCCAGCAGCAGCACCCTCTGGTGTACTGGTAAGGTGTGTACAGTATAAGGGTACATTCAATGTGGCGTAACAGTGTTACAGACATCACACAGTAAACAGGCATGCATACACACACAAAGGAAGATGGTTGTGGTGGTTGGAGGTCAATCATCCCAGCCCCAGGACATCGCTGCAGGAGTTCCTCAGGGCAGTGTCCTGGGCCCAAACATCTTCAGCTGCTTCATCAATGACCTTCCCTCCATCATAAGGTCAGAAGTGGGGATGTTCGCTGATGATTGCACTGTGTTCAGTTCCATTCACAACTCCTCAGACAATGGAGCAGTCCATGTCCGCATGCAGCAAGACCTGGATAACATTCAGGCTTGGGCTGAGAAGTGGCAAGTAGCCTTCATGTCACACCAGTGCCAGGCAATGACCATCTCCAACAAAAGAAAGTCCCACCACCTCCCCTTGACATTCAACTGTATTACCATCGCCGAATCCCCCACCATCAACATCCTGGGGGTCACCATTGACCAGAAACTTAACTGGACCAGCCACATAAATACTGTGGCTACAAGAGCAGGTCAGAGGCTGGGTATTCTGCGGCGAGTGTCTCACCTCCTGACTCCCCAAAGCCTTTCCACCATCTACAAGGCACAAGTCAGGAGTGTGATGGAATACTCTCCACTTGCCTGGATGAGTGCAGCTCCAACAACACTCAAGAAGCTCAACACCATCCAGGACAAAGCAGCCGCTTGATTGGCTCCCCATCCCCCACCTTCAACATTCACTCCCTCCACCACCGGCGCCCCCTGGCTGCAGTGTGCACCGTCTACAAGATGCACTGCAGCAACTCGCCAAGGCTTCTTCGGCAGCACCTCCCAAACCCGCGACCTCTACCACCTAGAAGGACAAGGGCAGCAGGCGCATGGGAACACCACCACCTCCACGTTCCCCTCCCAGTCACACACCATCCTGACTTGGACCTATATCGCCACTCCTTCATTGTTGCTGGGTCAAAATCCTGGAACTCCCTCCCTAACAGCACTGTGGGAGCAGCAACTCCATAAGACAGCAATTTAAGAAGGTGGCTAACCACCACTTTCTCAGGGTAACTCAGGACGGGCAATGAATGCTGGCCTTGCCAGTGATGCCCACATCCCAAGAACAAAGAGGTGAGTATTGGCGGACTATGCAATGATATCGAGCATCACAGCTGATGGCTACACTTCCTCGCAGCGATCACTGCAAAATGATGAGTAGGAGGTACCCTGGCCAATCATCCCTTCCTGTCCTCAATCCAGTACCACCTGGGCAGAGACTCAGTCCAGGGACCGAAGTCTGAGAGTTTCCTGGTCGATGGGGCTCAGCGGCACGTTGGCTCTGTCTGAGATGTACATATAGTTGGGCTGAATATGGTCTAAAGACCAAATATGTACAAAGTAGTGTGGTCCCATCTCATTGTCAAAAGCAAACTGGAGCACCTTACAATGTCGTGTTTGTGTTACTGGACTAAAACAATTAGCATCAGCTTCCATTTATATGCAAATTCTGTTAAACTTGTACAGAACCTGGGTTAGTTAGACCACACTTGGTCTCCATATTATAAAAAGGATACAGTGGCAGCGGAAAGGTGCAAAAAAGATTCACAAGGATGATACCAGAACTGAGAGGTTATATCAAGCAAGAAAGATTGAACAGGCTGGGCTCTGTTCTTTAGAAAAGAGAAGGTTGAGGGGTGACCTGATAGAGGTCTGTAAAATTATGGAGGGGTTCGATAGGGTAGACGTAGAGAAGATGTTTCCCGTTGTGGGGGAGACCAGAACTAGGGGCCATCAATATCAGACAGTCTCTAATAAACCCAATGGGGAATTCAGGAGAACCTTCTTTACCCAGAGAGGGGTGAGAATGTGGAACTCGCTGCCACAGGGAGGGGTTGAGGTGAATAGTATCGATGTATTTAAGGGGAGGCTGGATAAACACATGAGGGAGAGAGGAATAGAAGGATATGGGGATGGGGTGAGATGGAGAGGGTGGGAGGGGGCTGGTGTGGAGAATAAACCCCGACACGGAGCGGGGGGCCCAATGGGTTGTCTCTGTGCTGTACACTCATTATAAGCCGACGATAGTTAGCTCTATTAACGTAGTAAAACATCCTAAGGTGCTTCACAGGAGCGTTACCGGACAAAAAAATTAACACCGAGCCACATAAGGAGACATTAGGACAGGTGACCAAAAGCTTGGTCCAAGAGGTCGGTTTTAAGGAGCACCTAAAAGGAGGAGAGAGAGGCGGAGAGGTTTAGGGAGGGAATTCCAGAGCTTGGGGCCCAGGCAGCTGAAGGCACGGCCACCGATGGTTAGGTGAAATAATCCAGAGAATGTGAGTACAAATCCCACCAGGACAGCTTGAGAATTTGAATTCAGTTTGAAACAAAATCTGGGATTAAAAAAGTGGCCTCAGTAAAAGTGACCCTGAAGCTGTCGAATTGTCATTAAAATGGCAGGCAGTGACTAGTGGGGGTGCCGCAGGGCTCAGTGCTGGGACCCCAGCTCTTTACAATATACATCAATGATTTGGATGAAGGAATTGAGTGTAATATCTCCAAGTTTGCAGATGATACTAAACTGGGTGGCGGTGTGAGCTGTGAGGGGGACGCTGAGAGGCTGCAGGGTGGCTTGGACAGGTTAGGTGAGTGGGCAAATGCATGGCAGATGCAGTATAATGTGGATAAATGTGAGGTTATCCACTTTGGGGGCAAAAACGCGAAGACAGAATATTATCTGAATGGAGAAGGGGAGGTGCAACGAGACCTGGGTGTCATGGTTCATCAGTCATTGAAAGTTGACATGCAGGTACAGCAGGCAGTGAAGAAGGCAAATGGTATATTGGCCTTCATAGCTAGGGGATTTGAGTATAGGAGCAGGGAGGTTTTACTACAGTTGTACAGGGCCTTGGTGAGGCCTCACCTAGAATATTGTGTTCAGTTTTGGTCTCCTAATCTGAGGAAGGACGTTCTTGCTATTGAGGGAGTGCAGCGAAGGTTCACCAGACTGATTCCCGGGATGGCTGGACTGACATATGAGGAGAGACTGGATCAACTGGGCCTTTATACATTGGAGTTTAGAAGGATGAGAGGGGATCTCATAGAAACATACAAGATTCTGATGGGACGGGACAGGTTCGATGCGGATAGAATGTTCCCGATGTTGGGGAAGTCCAGAACCAGGGGACACAGTCTTAGGATAAGGAGTAGACCATTTAGGACTGAGATGAGGAGAAACTTCTTCACTCAGAGAGTTGTTACCTGTGGCATTCCCTGCTGCAGAGAGTTGTTGAGGCCAGTTCATTGGATATATTCAAGAGGGAGTTAGATATGGCCCTTACAGCTAAAGGGATCAAGGGGTATAGAGAGAAAGCAGGAAAGGGGTACTGAGGGAATGATCAGCCATGATCTTATTGATTGGTGGTGCAGGCTCGAAGGGCCGAATGGCCTACTCCTGCACCTATTTTCTATGTTTCTAAAAACCCAACTGGTTCACTAAGGTCCTTCGGGGAAAGAAACCTGATGTCCTTCTGGGCCGAAATGTGACTCCAATGTGGCTGACATTTAATTGCCCCCTCAAGTGGTCACACAAGACCCCAGTGACATAAAATCCACTGCCAGCGGTTCAAGGAGGCTCACTACCTTCTCAAAGGGCAACTAGCGACGGTCAGGAAGTGCTGGCCTGGCCACATCTGCAGAGTGCGAGGCCCTGGCGATGGATGAATGAGTCAGGCCTGACTGAAAGCAGCTGTCCGTAAACAGTGACTGAAACTAGCCTGAAGGGTAGGTGCTGCGGCTCTCAGTATGTGCATCGTTTAGTTAGAGACAGGACCTGTTCACATCGAACTGTTCTTTCAGTCTGAGTATCTGAAAGCAGTTGGGGATTTTTATGGGAGCTTTGAGTATTTTACACTCAATTCAGTAAAAATAAATGTTTTCCATTTTGTCATGTTTGGCAGATGTGAATCACAGCCTTGAGCAGAGCGAATTCAAGTTTCCCCAGTGAGTAGGAGGAAGATGTCAGTGTAAACAGCAGTATTTCTAAACAGTATAAAATTAAACACACAGTTAACTGCAGTCCGTGTGTGGGAGCGAGCGGGATAACAGTGAGATTTCAGTCCCACGCTGGGGCCTGTTTGATAACGGAATTTCGGCCTGAATTTCCTTATTGGGGCCCTGTGGGCGGGTGTCAGTGTTCTCGAGGTCTGAGCGGTCAGGTGGAGGAGCGGGAGATTGCTGAGAGCAGAGTTGATTTGTCCTGGGACTTTCACACTGAGGGTCCTGGTAGCCCCCCGACACGACCATGACTATTAATAGGGCTCTCGCGACAGGCTGGCTGAATATAAAACCCCGAGCTCCAGGCAACACTGCTCCTCTTCACTTTGCTCCTGGCTCTTCGAAGGACAGTGCTGTTTCTGCACCAGTCATCACCGCCCGCGCGCTGTACTGATCGACACATCACTCGGGGGATAGAACTGTGGCTATTGCTATGGATATAGGGATGGGTATGGGTATCAGGATGGGTATATCGGGGATGGGGATAGGTATATCGGGGATGGGGATGAACATAAGAACATAAGAATTAGGAACAGGAGTAGGCCATCTAGCCCCTCTAGCCTGCTCCGCCATTCAACAAGATCATGGCTGATCTGGCCGTGGACTCAGCTCCACTTACCCGCCCGCTCCCCATAACCCTTAATTCCCTTATTGGTTAAAAATCTATCTATCTGTGACTTGAATACATTCAATGAGCTAGCCTCAACTGCTTCCTTGGGCAGAGAATTCCACAGATTCACAACCCTCTGGGAGAAGAAATTCCTTCTCAACTCGGTTTTAAATTGGCTCCCCCGTATTTTGAGGCTGTGCCCCCTAGTTCTAGTCTCCCTGACCAGTGGAAACAACCTCTCTGCCTCTATCTTGTCTATCCCTTTCATTATTTTAAATGTTTCTATAAGATCACCCCTCATCCTTCTGAACTCCAACGAGTAAAGACCCAGTCTACTCAATCTATCATCATAAGGTAACCCCCTCATCTCCGGAATCAGCCTAGTGAATCGTCTCTGTACCCCCTCCAAAGCTAGTATATCCTTCCTTAAGTAAGGTGACAAAAACTGCACGCAGTACTCCAGGTGCGGCCTCACCAATACCCTGTACAGTTGCAGCAGGACCTCCCTGCTTTTGTACTCCATCCCTCTCGCAATGAAGGCCAACATTCCATTCGCCTTCCTGATTACCTGCTGCACCTGCAAACTAACTTTTTGGGATTCATGCACAAGGACCCCCAGGTCCCTCTGCACCGCAGCATGTTGTAATTTCTCCCCATTCAAATAATATTCCCTTTTACTGTTTTTTTTCCCAAGGTGGATGACCTCACACTTTCCGACATTGTATTCCAT
The DNA here is from genome assembly GCF_044704955.1 of Pristiophorus japonicus. Lineage (NCBI taxonomy): Eukaryota > Metazoa > Chordata > Chondrichthyes > Pristiophoridae > Pristiophorus > Pristiophorus japonicus. The sequence continues at coordinate 205,909,652 of NC_091988.1, read as the reverse complement.
CTGCCAAACCTTAGCCCATTCGCTTAACCTATCTAAATCTCTTTGCAGCCTCTCTGTGTCCTCTACACAACTCGCTTTCCCACTAATCTTTGTGTCATCTGCAAATTTTGTTACACGACACTCTGTCCCCTCTTCCAGATCATCTATGTATATTGTAAACAGTTGTGGTCCCAGCACCGATCCCTGTGACACACCACTAACCACCGATTTCCAACCCGAAAAGGACCCATTTATCCCGACTCTCTGCTTTCTGTTAGCCAGCCAATTCTCTATCCATGCTAATACATTTCCTCTGACTCCGCGTACCTTTATCTTCTGCAGTAACCTTTTGTGTGGCACCTTATCGAATGCCTTTTGGAAATCTAAATACACCACATCCATCGGTACACCTCTATCCACCATGCTCGTTATATCCTCAAAGAATTCCAGTAAATTAGTTAAACATGATTTCCCCTTCATGAATCCATGTTGCGTCTGCTTGATTGCACTATTCCTATCTAGATGTTCTGCTATTTCTTCCTTAATGATAGTTTCAAGCATTTTCCCCAATACAGATGTTAAACTTTGTCTGCCCCCTTTTTTAAACAGAGGCGTTACATTAGCTGCTTTCCAATCCGCTGGTACCTCCCCAGAGTCCAGAGAATTTTGGTAGATTATAACGAATGCATCTGCTATAACTTCCGCCATCTCTTTAATATCCTGGGATGCATTTCATCAGGACCAGGGGACTTGTCTACCTTGAGTCCCATTAGCCTGTCCAGCACTACCCCCCTAGTGATAGTGATTGTCTCAAGGTCCTCCCTTCCCACATTCCTGTGACCAGCAATTTTTGGCATGGTTTTTGTGTCTTCCATTGTGAAGCAAAATAATTGTTTAAGGTCTCAGCCATTTCCACATTTTCCATTATTAAATCCCCCTTCTCATCTTCTAAGGGACCAACATTTACTTTAGTCACTCTTTTCCGTTTTATATATCTGTAAAAGCTTTTACTATCTGCTTTTATGTTTTGCACAAGTTTACTTTCGTAATCTATCTTTCCTTTCTTTATTGCTTTCTTAGTCATTCTTTGCTGTATATCGGGGATGGGTATATCGGGGATGTGGATGGGTATATCGGGGATGGGTATATCGGGGATGTGGATGGGTATATCGGGGATGGGTATATCGAGGATGGGTATATCGGGGATGTGGATGGGTATATCGGGGATGGGTATATCGGGGATGGGTATATCGGGGATGGGTATATCAGGGATGGGGATGGGTATATCGGGGATGGGTATATCGGGGATGGGTATATCGAGAATGGGTATATCGGGGATGGGTATATCGGGGATGGGTATATCGGGGATGGGAATGGGTATATCGGGGATGGGTATATCGGGGATGGGTATATCGGGGATGGGTATATCAGGGATGGGGATGGGTATATCGGGGATGGGTATATCGGGGATGGGTATATCGGGGATGGGTATATCGAGGATGGGTATATCGGGGATGGGTATATCGGGGATGGGTATATCGGGGATGGGTATATCGGGGATGGGTATATCGGGGATGTGGATGGGTATATCGGGGATGGGTATATCGGGGATGGGTATATCGGGGATGTGGATGGGTATATCGGGGATGGGTATATCGGGGATGGGTATATCAGGGATGTGGATGGGTATATCGAGGATGGGTATATCGGGGATGGGTATATCGAGGATGGGTATATCGGGGATGGGTATATCGAGGATGGGTATATTGGAGATGGGTATATCGGGGATAGGTATATTGGGGATGGGTATATCGGGGATGGGTATATTGGGGATGGGTATATTGGGGATGGGTATATCGGGGATGGGTATATCGGGGATGGGTAGCCCCTATATTTGCTGGTTCGGATGCTGGAGGAACCGAGAAAGAATGTATGAGAAAATAAGGGGAGAAATAATGGCGAAAGAGAGAGGGAGAGAGTCAGAGAGACAATCAGAGACAGAGGAAGAAGACAAAGGGATAAAATGAAAGACAGAGCGAAAGAGAGAGAGGGGGATGCACTGAAAGTGAGTCCGAGAGAGAAACAGAGTCACCCTCTGCCATTGAGTGGAATCTAGGTCAGAGTTCATGGCTTAGATTTGTGCCCATCACGATGAAATGATGCCACGCATTGTCCACACAGAAAGTGCTCCATTATTGTATCCTCGTGTCTCCCTTTACCCTTCCCCTCCTTTATCACTTCGCGCTGGCTCAGAGTCAGAATAATCCAAGCTTCTCATCGACCCCCCTCTTCCCCGTCATTGCTGGAAGGCCACTGTTCAAACATGTTCCCTTTTACAGTGTTTTGCTGGCTGTGTGGACCCTCTCTGTGGCCTGGGCAGCTCTGTGTGAGACAGCACCCAGACCCTCTGCCAAAGTTTCTCTGCAATTGGCGACAATCTTGTACACAAGGGTGGGCACGGAACCCATCGCCCTGCTCAAGCTCGTTCCTGCTTTGCACTCCTGTCTTAGCAGGCTGGCACAGGGAGGGTCACAACCCCGGAGTCCCAGAGTGATCCCAGAGTCACCCCAGGGTCCCAGAGTGATCCCAGAGTCACCCCAGGGTCCCAGAGTGATCCCAGAGTTACCCCAGGGTCCCAGAGTGATCCCAGAGTCACCCCAGGGTCCCAGAGTCACCCCAGGGTCCCAGAGTGATCCCAGGGTTACGCCAGGGTCCCAGAGTCTCCTCGGAGTCCCAGAGTGATCCTGAAGTCCCCTCGGAGTCCCAGAGTGATCCCGGAGTTCCAGAGTGATCACACAGTCCCCCCGGAGTCCCAGAGTAATCCCAGAGTCCCAGAGTGATCCCGGAGTCTCAGAGTGATCCCGGAGTGGCCCCGGAGTCCCAGAGTGATCCCGGAGTCCCCCTGGAGTGATCCTGGAGGATCAGACGGAGGCAGTGGTCGATTATAACCCCCGCCCCCCTCCCCCCCGGGCCTTGCTTGTTTGGAACTGGTCCCAGGACGCCAGTACTGTGGAAGGGAAGAGGAGCTGAGTCCATGATCAGATCAGCCATGATCTTATTGAATGGCAGAGCAGGCTCGAGGGGCCTAATAGCCGACTCCTGCTCCAAATTCTTATGTTCTGTCCCGTAACGCGATCGGAATGCCCAGGGATTCACCTCGGGGATCTTGTCCCCAGTCAAACAGACATCAACAGTGGAAAACCCAAAGGAAAAATACATGGGCAAAACACATAAAATATGTAATCAAACTTGCTGTGTCTTCTCACTTTCAGCCCAGTGTTTCTGTCAAACAATAGGTTCACTTTCAGTTCCCTCACGTAAAGCACAGCGTATCGGAACAAAGTGAGTCACAGCACTGAGTGTTGCCAAGACACCCTCGATAATCATTCAGAACATGATTCCACTTTCTCCACGGCCGACTGCTCCCTCCGCCTCAAACAGGCGGCGGGCGAGCTTCTTCAAACCCCGCAGTGAGGTTTGTAGAGGTGAGGGGGTGGGGCGCAGGGTGTGTATCAGGCAGAATTAATGTGCGTGTGGTTTTATTTTTTGGTAATTGCGTCAGCCAGCATTCTCTGTCGTGGCCTTTCACTCTTTAAACTGGGTGACACTCTTTCACTAAAATTCTGCCAGACTTCTCAGCAATGAAGTGTTTCTGACCCACAACCTACACGGACCAATCTGAGGAAAAACACACAATGTATTCTGAGTCTATGTGATGGGCCGGGAGAGAAATAATGTTGCAAGAGCTGCACCTTGACTGTACTGGGCCTCTGAGATTCATCCAATGCCTTCACTGCTCCCCCTTGCCCAACAAACCTTCACCCTCAGGTGTCTGTTGAGGTTCGGGATCAATTGAGAAATTTGAAACTGAGATCGATTGGTTTGACATAGAAACATAGAAAATAGGTGCAGGAGTAGGCCATTCGGCCCTTCGAGCCTGCACCACCATTCAATATGATCATGGCTGATCATGCAACTTTAGTACCTCATTCCTGCTTTCTCTCCATACCCCTTGATCCTTTTAGCCGTAAGGACCACATCTAACTCCCTTTTGAATATATCTAACGAACTGGCCTCAACAACTTTCTGTGGTAGAGAATTCCACAGGTTCACCACTCTCTGAGTGAAGAAGTTTCTCCTCATCTCAGTCCTAAATGGCTTACCCCTTATCCTTAAACTATGTCCTCTGGTTCTGGGCTTCTCCAACATCAGGAACACTCTTCCTGCATCTAACCTGTCCAATCCCATCAGAATTTTATATGCTTCTATGAGATCCCCTCTCATCCTTCTAAATTCCAGTGAATATAAGCCTAGTCGATCCAGTCTTTCTTCATATGTCAGTCCTGCCATCCCGGGAATCAGTCTAGTGAACCTTCGCTGCACAATCTATATCAACGACTTGGAAGAAGGGACTGAGTGTAACGTAGCCAAGTTTGTTGACGATACAAAGATGGAAAAGCAATGTGTGAGGAGGACACAAAAAACCTGCAAAAGGACATAGACAGGCTAAGTGAGTGGGCAAAAATTTGGCAGATGGAGTATAATGTTGGAAAGTGTGAGGTTATGCACTTTGGCAGAAAAAAACCAAAGAGCAAGTTATTATTTAAATGGAGAAAGATTGCAAAGTGCTGCAGTACAGCGAGACCTGGGGGTTACTTATGCATGAAACACAAAAGGATAGTATGGAGGTACAGCAAGCGATCAGGAAGGCCAATGGAATCTTGGCCTTTATTGCAAAGGGGATGGAGTATAAAAGCAGAGAAGTCTTGCTACAGTTATACAGGGTATTGGTGAGGTCACACCTGGAATACTGCGTCCAGTTCTGGTTTCCATTTTTATGAAAGGATATACTTGCTTTGGAGGCAGTTCAGAGAAGGTTCACTCGGTTGATTCCGGAGATGAGGGGGTTGACTTATGAGGAAAGGTTGAGTAGGTTGGGCCTCTACTCATTGGAATTCAGAAGAATGAGAGGTGATCTTATCGTAACGTGTAAGATTATGAGGGGGGCTTGACAAGGTGGATGCAGAGAGGATATTTCCACTGATGGGGGAGACTAGAACTAGAGGGAATAATCTTAGAATAAGAGGCCGTCCTTTTAAAATTAAGATGAGGAGGAATTTCTCCTCTCAGAGGGTTGTAAATCTGTGGAGTTCGCTGCCTCAAAGAGCTGTAGAAGCTGGGACATTGAATATATTTAAGACAGAAATAGACAGTTTCTTAACCAATAAGGGATTAAGGGGTTATGGGGAGCGGGCGGGGAAGTGGAGCTGAGTCCATGATCGGATCAGCCATGATCGTATTGAATGGCGGAGCAGGCTCGAGGGGCCGTATGGTCTGCTCCTGCTCCTATTTCTTAAGTTCTTATGTAAGGGTATTAAGAGATAAGAACATAAGAAATAGGAGCAGGAGCAGGCCATTCGGCCCCTCGAGCCTGCTCCGCCATTCAGTAAGATTGTGGTTGATCATCGACCTCAACTCCTCTTTCCCGCCTGATCCCCATATCCCTTGATTCCCCGAGACTCCAAAAATCTATCTTAGCCTTGGATATATTCAGAGACTCAGCATCCACAGCTCTCTGGGGCAGAGAATTCCAAAGATTCATAACCCTCTGAGTGAAGAAATTCCTCCTCATCTTAGTCTTAAATGGCCGACCCCTTATCCTGAGACTGTGCTCCTAGTTCTAGACACTGCAGCCAGGGGAAACATCCTCTCAGCATCTACCCTGTCAATCCCCTTCCTAATCCTGTATGTTTCAATGGGATCACTTCTCATTTTTCTAAACTCCAGAGAGCATATTCCCATTCTACACAATCTCACATCATAAGCCAGCCCTCTCATCCCAGGAATCAGTCTAGTGAACCTTCGTTGCACTGCCTCCAGGGCAAGTATATCCTTCCTTATATATGGAGATAAGGCGGGTCAATGGAGCTGAGATACAAATCATTAAGGATCTAATTGAATGGTGGAACAAGCTCGAGAGGCAGAATGGCCTCCTCCTGTCCCTATGAGTGTTTCTGCTTCTAGTAGCCTGTTGGTTGGGGCTCGATGAGTGAGAATCATTGGATGGCTCTAGTGGTGCGGTGAAGACTGAGGAGAGGAGATGGAATGAGTTCACGATAAGTGAATGTGGGCACGTTTGGACATCGAGTAGAGCATATAACATGGGTTTACAATGGTACTCACCATGTCCCAGCTCCATTTACAGTTTCTAGGCCAGATCAGAGAGATCAGATTGCGTGTGTTATGATTGGCTGCTATCTTTTCACTGCTGTTTCTAAATGTGATTACTTACCTGGAAATGCCTCAGCTCACACCACAGTGAGTTTGCAAGCAGATTGGTTAAACCATCGTGTGTGTGTGTGATTTTATCACAGGAATGACTGGCCCATAAGGTCTCTGGGACAACAGCAGCTAGAGGCTGATGGCGAGGGAACTTCTACTACACAGCCAGCATTATAACAATGAAGACAGGGAATCCCAGGGATCGGGCCTGGACTCGCTCTCCTGGCCTGGCAGTGCTTCTTCTTAGGCAATCCCCCGGAGTTGAGGATGACTTGTTTCCACACTATGAGTTCTCAGGTGACTGAAGAGTCCAATGCGAGATTTACAGTCTCTGTCACAGGTGGGGCAGACGGTGGTTGAAGGGACGGGTGGGTGGGTGCTTGGGATGCCACGCGCTCCTTCCGTTGCCTGCGCTTATCCTCCGCATGCTCTCGGCGACGAGACTCGAGGTGCTCAGCGGCTTCCCGGATGCTTCTCCCCCACTTTGAGCAGTCTTGGGCCAGGGATTCCCAGGTATTGGTGGGGATATCGCACTTTGTCAAGGAGGGTGTCCTTGAAGCGTTTCCTCTGCCCACCTGGGGCTCACTTGCCATGTTGGAGCTCTGAGTAGAGCGCTTGTTTCGGAATTCTAGTATCAGGCATGCGGACAATGTGGCCTGTCCAACGGAGCTGATTGAGCGTGGTCAGTGCTTCGATGCTGGGGATGTTGGCCTGAGCGAGGACACTGACGTTGGTATGCCTATCCTGCCAATGGATTTGAAGGATCTTGCGGAGGCAGCATTAGTGGTACTTCTCCAGTGCTTTGAGGTGCCTGCTGTACATAGTCCATGTCTCTGAAGCATAAAGGAGGGCGACTATCACTACTGCCCTGTAGACCATGAGCTTGGTGCTGGATTTGAGGTCCTGGTCTTCAAACACTCTCTTCCTCAAGCGACCGAAGGCTGCACTGACACACTGAAGGCTGTGTTAGACCTCGTCATCGATGTCTGTCCTTGTTGACAGTAGGCTTCCGAGGTATGGAAAATGGTCCACGTTGTCCAAGGCCGCGTCATGGGTCTTAATAACCGGGGGGCAGTGCTGTGTGGCGGGGGCAGGTTGGTAGAGAACATTTGTCTTACGGATGTTTAGTGTAAGGCCCATGCTCTCATACGCCTCGGTGAAAGTGTTGACGATGGCTTGGAGTTCAGCCTCCGAGTGTGCACAGACGCAGGCGTCGTCCGCGTACTGTAATTCAGTGACAGAGGATGGGACGACCTTGGATCTGGACTGGAGGCGGCGGAGGTTGAACAGATTCCCATTTGTTCTGTAGATTAGCTCCACTCCAGCGGGGAGTTTATTGAGGACGAGATGGAGCATTGCAGCAAGGAAGTTCGAGAAGAGTATCGGTGTGATGACACAGCCTTGCTTGACCCCGGTCCACATGTGTATTGGTGGTGGATCCATTGGTCAGGATCACGGCCTGCATGTCATCATGAAGCAGGCAGAGGATGGTGACAAAGTTCTGAGGGCAGCCGAATCTGAGGACACTCCATAATCCCTCATGGTTGAGTGTTGAAAGCCTTTGTGAAGTCAAAGAAGGCCGTGTACAGAGGCTGATGCTGCTCCCTGCATTTTTCTTGAATTTGACGCGCGGTGAAGATCATATCGATTGTGCCCCTTAGTGGGCAGTATCCACATTGCGACTCTGGGAGGAGCTCTTCAGCCACAGGGAGAAGGTGAATGAGGAGGATTCTTGCAATGACTTTCCCTGTGGCACACAGCAAGGAAACTCCTCTGTAATTACCGCAATCGAACTTGTCGCCTTTCTTGAAGATGATCACGATTACAGCGTCTCTGAGATCCCCTGGCATGCTCTCCTCCTTCCAAATAAGAGAAATGGATTCGCACCAATAGCGCTTCTCCGCCATGCTTTACTGCTTCGGTGGGAATTCCATCTGCTCCTGAGGCCGTGTTGTTCTTCAGTTGTCGGATGGCCTTTTCTACCTCGTGCCGGGCTGGGGTTTTGCTGAGATGATGGCGGGTAGCATACTGCGGGGACACTTGCGTCGAAGACAGAGTCTCGGTTAAGGAGATCTGCGAAGTGCACTTTCCAGCGGGCAATGACTACCTCTCTGTCCTTGATCAGTGTCTCTTTGTTCTTGGCCCTCAGTGGGGTAGGACCTTAGGTGCTTGGGCTGTAGGTGATCTTGACTGCGCTAAAGAATCCAGGTGGTTATCGGCTAGTTGCTGGATCTCCTGTCAAGTGCATGTGACAGTGGATAAACCAATTAGGGCATCAACAGCTCACGGAACTGAGGGACCAAGGCCGTCAAGTGATTGGCTCCAGAAGCCAATGTAGATCCCTCAACCTACACCACCAAAAGAGATTATCTGCTCATTTATCTTGGTGCTGATTATGGGATCTTGCTGTGTGTACATTGTTTCCTACATTACAACAGACACTACAATTCACAAAACTGGCTGTAAAGCGCTTTGGGATTTCCTGAGATTGTGAACAGCGCTTTATGAATGCAAGCCCTTTCTTTACATTAATCTAGCTCCCTTACTGCTGGGGTCAAGGACTCCCTCACTCCCTGCTCTCGCTGACCCTTCACCCCCTGCTCTCATTGACCCTTCACCCCTCACCCTCTGCTCCCGCTGACCCTTCATCCCTCTGCTCTCGTTGACCCTTCACCCCTCACCCCTGCTAGCGCTGACCTTTCACCCCTCACCCTCTGCTCTCGCTGACCCACATTGGCCCCCGGTCCGGCAATGGTCGATTTTAAAATTCTCATCCTCGTGTTCGAACGCCTCCATGACATTGCCCCTCCCACCGAACAACCCTCCGCCATCTCTGCATTTTGTAAGAAGGTAAGTAATGAGTTTAATTACAATAACGGTTTTAATAGAAATTGCAGCAAGGAAGTGAGTGAAAGGGTGGGCTATAAACTGCATGGATCAATTTGGGATCTTTACCATCGAATAATGCAGCACAGAGGGAAGCCATTCGGCCCATCGTGTCCGTGCCAGCTATTTGAAAGAGCGATCCAATTAGTTCCACTCCCCTCGCTCTTCCCCATAGACCTGACATTTTTTTTCCTTTTCAAGTATTTATCCAATTCCCGGTTTGAAAGTTACAATTGAATCTGCTCCCACCGCCCTTTCAGGCAGCGTGTTCCAGATTTGATGGCAGAAAGTGAACGGTATAGGTCGTTTCCCCTTTCTGGGTACCACACGGAGGGATGGAACACTCTTGGCATCTGTTTGACATTTAAGTGAAACCTTACAATTAGTCACTGGGTTATTGGGGTCTGGCTGGGTTTTTTTGCACCTCACAGCCTTTCACCGAACCTGGCTTGCGATCACCCAGACCCAGCTTCCTTTGACACCTCTGAGTCACAGCCCCCGAGCGAGGGACAAGCTATCTTCCAGCGAGGGTGTGGGTGGATACCTCTCTCTGACCGGGTGCCCTGTTTCAGATCAGCACCATTCAGTGATTCACGCTTCCTGCTTTAGGTCACAGTGCAGAGAGGTTTAAATATATCTCTGGCACGGCCCCAGGGTGAGGGTCTCTGTTCAGCTCTTTCAGGTGGATCTCTGGGGAAAGTCACTGATGAAGTGAGTCACTGAGATGTGACTGAACGTGAGTCACTTGTGGTTGGGTTTGAAGTGTCAGGTAATTCCAGCATAGACACACACTCACAACAAGTAGGGTTTACATAGCGCCTTTCATAGTAAAACAGCCCAAGGTGCTTCACAGGAGCGATTATGAAACAAAACTTGGCACCGAGCCACATAGGAGATATTAGGACAGGTGACGAGTAGGTTTTAAGATGTGTCTTAAAAGGGGAGAAAGAGGTGGAGAGATTTAGGGAGAGAGTTGCAGAGCTTAGGGCCCAGGCAGGGGAGCCATTAAAATCCAGGATGCTCAAGCGGCCAGAATTGGAGGAGCGCAGAGATCTCGGGGGGGGGGGGTTGTGGGTCTGGAGGAGGTTACAGAGATAGGGAGGGGCGAGGATTTGAAAACAAGGATGAGGGTTTCAGTAGATCAGCTGAGGCGGGGTGGAGATGGACAATGTTACAGAAGAAATCACACTAATTCACAGAGTTACACACACACATTGGGTCAGACACTGTTCCTCTCTGCCAGTTCTAAAAATTATAATAGGGAGATCATAAAGGGAGAGAGAGAGAGAGACAGAGTGAGAGACAGACAGAGAGAGATAGAGACAGACAGACAGACAGAGGGAGAGAGAGAGACAGACAGGCAGACAGAGAGACGGGAGGGACAGAGACAGAGAGAGACAGATGAGACAGAAAAACAGAAAGAGAGAGACGAGACAGAGAGTGAGAGTGAGACAGAGAGAGACAGAGAGAGAGAGAGTGAGCCAGTGAGACAGAGAGACAGAGAGAGTGAGACAGAGAGAGAGAGACAGAGAGAGAAAGACAGAGAGACAAGACATACAGAGAAACAAAGAGAGATGAGACAGAGACATGAGACAGATACAGAGAGAAAGACAGAGACAGACAAGACAGAGAGTGAGACAGAGAGAGAGAGAGAGAGAGTGAGAAACAGATAATCCAAGCATCTGTTGCTCTGTCAGAGCTCCGGTGAATTGCCATACATGTGTTGTGGGAGATTTGATGGTTCGATCTGAATTCCTGAGGGGTTCAGAATGGGGGCTGAACTGAAAACTGTCCCAGTTATAATCACTGAGTAAAAAGCAAATGAAATAACAAAAACATTCACTATAAACTCCTCCCTGGGCCAACTTATAGCATAAACAACATGAAAATAAGATCATAAAACAGCAGGAAATAAGATAAGGCTGCCGAATTGTCAGCTTTGGCTCAGTGGGTAGCACCCTCGACTCTGAGTCAGAAGGCTGTGGGTTCAAGCACAAAGATCCAGTCTGACACTCCCAGCGCACTGTCGGAGGGGCAGTACTGAGGGAGTGCTGCACTGTCGGAGGGGCAATACTGAGGGAGCGCCGCACTGTCGGAGGGCCAGTATTGAGGGAGCCCTGCACTGTCGGAGGGGCAGTACTGAGGGAGTGCCGCACTGTCAGAGGGGCAGTACTGAGGGAGCCTTGCACTGTCGGAGGGGCAGTACTGAGGGAGCGCCGCACTGTCAGAGGGGCAGTACTGAGGGAGTGCCGCACTGTCGGAGGGGCAGTACTGAGGGAGTGCCGCACTGTCGGAGGGGCAGTACTGAGGGAGTGCTGCACTGTCGGAGGGGCAGTATTGAGGGAGCGCCGCACTGTCAGAGGGGCAGTACTGAGGGAGCCCTGCACTGTCAGAGGGGCAGTACTGAGGGAGCCCTGCACTGTCAGAGGGGCAGTACTGAGGGAGCCCTGCACTGTCAGAGGGGCAGTACTGAGGGAGCCCTGCACTGTCAGAGGGGCAGTACTGAGGGAGCCCTGCACTGTCAGAGGGGCAGTACTGAGGGAGCCCTGCACTGTCAGAGGGGCAGTACTGAGGGAGCCCTGCACTGTCGGAGGGGCAGTACTGAGGGAGTGCCGCACTGTCAGAGAGGCAGTACTGAGGGAGCCCTGCACTGTCGGAGGGGCAGTACTGAAGGAGCCCTGCACTGTCAGAGGGGCAGTACTGAGGGAGCCCTGCACTGTCAGAGGGGCAGTACTGAGGGAGTGCCGCACTGTCGGAGGGGCAGTACTGAGGGAGTGCCGCACTGTCGGAGGGGCAGTACTGAGGGAGCGCTGCACTGTCGGAGGGGCAGTACTGAGGGAGTGCCGCACTGTCGGAGGGGCAGTACTGAGGGAGCGCTGCACTGTCGGAGGGACAGTACTGAGGGAGCGCTGCACTGTCGGAGGGGCAGTACTGAGGGAACGCTGCACTGTCGGAGGGGCAGTACTGAGGGAGCGCTGCACTGTCGGAGGGGCAGTACTGAGGGAGCGCTGCACTGTTGGAGGGGCAGTACTGAGGGAGTGCCGCACTGTCGGAGGGGCAGTACTGAGGGAGTGCCGCACTGTCGGAGGGGCAGTACTGAGGGAGTGCCGCACTGTCGGAGGGGCAGTACTGAGGGAGTGCCGCACTGTCGGAGGGGCGGTACTGAGGGAGCGCTGCACTGTCGGACTTACCGTCTTTTGAATGAGACATTAAACTGAGGCTTTCTCAGGTGGACTTGAAAGATCCCACGGCCACCATTTTGCAGGGAAGTTCTCCCCGGTGTCCTGGTCAGTATCTATTCCCCAACCAAGATCACTAAAACAGATTATCTGGTCATTAGCAGGCTGCCCCCTGTGGGATCTTGCTGCACGCACATTTTCTGCTGCTGGGAGGAGCGGGAAGATGGGAAGGGGAGGAATTGGGGGAGGAGCGGGGAGGTATTTGGAGGGGCCATGGTCTGAGAACGAAGGTATATCAATTTGCTAATAAATAATGAAAGTAACTGGCAGTAGAGTGTTTGTCGGCCTGGCTCCCACCCTCGCCAGTGCTCAGGGCTGCCCGTGTGATCACTGCCGTCAGACCACATGCCGCTGGGCCGAGAGATCGCACAGAGCCTCATGATCCATGGGACCTGGTCCAACAACACTGCTCACCCACAGAGTGCGGCTCAGTGAAGAAGCAAATGAACTGCATTCCTGAGTCCTGATGTCAGGCAAAGCAGATACTTTCCCGATGAATCGCAGCTTTGAGGTGGAACGGAAGTTGTTCAAATGAAATTTTTCTTCCCACACACATTTTTCTCAAATAACTGTGGTGCAGTCACCATAAGGAAGGGCCTGACTGGTGGAAAGGAAAGCCTTCTGTCCCTGACTGGTGGAAAGGAAAGCCTTCTGTCCCTGACTGGGTTTTAATTGTTTGGCTCCCTCCCTCCCACACCCTCACTGTTCGCCGATTCTAAAAGGGCACCCACCGTCTTTGAGGAAAATAATATTCAGCAAACAAATATTCAAAGTGAGCTGACCTAGTAAACTGAGCACAGCCGGAGCCAGGAGCTGTTCCCAGCTGTTCCCAGCACCCAGCACTAAACTAGAGCTAAGCTGGTAGTACATTCGCTACTGAGTCAGAAGGTTGTGGGTTCATGTCCCACTCTAGAGACTTGAGCACAAGATCCTGGCTGACACTCCCATACAGTACTGAGGGAACACCGCACTGTCGGAGGGGCAGTACTGAGGGAACACCGCACTGTCAGAGGGGCACTACTGAGGGAACACCGCACTGTCGGAGGGGCGGTACTGAGGGAACACCGCACTGTCGGAGGGGCAGTACTGAGGGAACACCGCACTGTCAGAGGGGCACTACTGAGGGAACACCGCACTGTCGGAGGGGCAGTACTGAGGGAACACCGCACTGTCGGAGGGGCAGTACTGAGGGAATGCTGCACTGTCGGAGGGGCAGTACTGAGGGAACACCGCACTGTCGGAGGGGCAGTACTGAGGGAGCGCCGCACTGTCGGAGGGGCAGTACTGAGGGAGCGCCGCACTGTCGGAGGGGCAGTACTGAGGGAGCGCCGCACTGTCGGAGGGGCAGTACTGAGGGAGCGCCGCACTGTCGGAGGGGCAGTACTGAGGGAGCGCCGCACTGTCGGAGGGGCAGTACTGAGGGAGCGCCGCACTGTCGGAGGGGCAGTACTGAGGGAGTGCCACACTGTCGGAGGGGCAGTACTGAGGGAGCGCCGCACTGTCGGAGGGGCAGTACTGAGGGAGTGCCGCACTGTCGGAGGGGCAGTACTGAGGGAGCGCTGCACTGTCGGAGGGACAGTACTGAGGGTACACCTCACTGTCGGAGGGGCAGTACTGAGGGAACACCGCACTGTCGGAGGGACAGTACTGAGGGTACACCGCACTGTCGGAGGGACAGTACTGCGGGAGTGCTGCAATGTCGGAGGGACAGTACTGAGGGAGTGCTGCAGTGTCGGAGGGACAGTACTGAGGGAGTGCTGCACTGTTGGAGGGGCAGTACTGAGGGAGCGCCGCACTGTCGGAGGGGCAGTACTGAGGGAGTGCCGCACTGTCGGAGGGGCAGTACTGAGGGAGCGCCGCACTGTCGGAGGGACAGTACTGAGGGTACACCGCACTGTCGGAGGGGCAGTACTGAGGGAACACCGCACTGTCGGAGGGACAGTACTGAGGGTACACCGCACTGTCGGAGGGACAGTACTGAGGGAGTGCTGCAATGTCGGAGGGACAGTACTGAGGGAGTGCTGCAGTGTCGGAGGGACAGTACTGAGGGAGTGCTGCACTGTTGGAGGGGAAATACTAAGCGAGCGCCGTACTGTCGGAGGGGCAGTACTGAGGGAACACCGCACTGTTGGAAGGGCAGTACTGAGGGAGTGCTGCACTGTCGGAGGGACAGTACTGAGGGAGTGCTGCAGTGTCGGAGGGACAGTACTGAGGGAGTGCTGCACTGTCGGAGGGGCAGTACTGAGGGAGCGCCGCACTGTCGGAGGGACAGTACTGAGGGAGTGCTGCAATGTCGGAGGGGCAGTACTGAGGGAGCGCCGCACTGTCGGAGGGGCAGTACTGAGGGAGCGCCGCACTGTCGGAGGGGCAGTACTGAGGGAACACCGCACTGTTGGAAGGGCAGTACTGAGGGAGCGCCGCACTGTCGGAGGGGCAGTACTGAGGGAGTGCTGCAGTGTCGGAGGGGCAGTACTGAGGGAGCGCCGCACTGTCAGATATTAATTCATTTGGATGAGACGTTAAACCCAGGCCCCGTCTGCCTTCTCAGGTGGACTTAAAAGATCCCATGGCAGTATTCAAAAAAGAGCAGGGAGGTAATCCCTGGTGTCCTGGGGCCAAGTTTTACCCTCATCCAACATCACTAAAACAGATTATCTGATCTTTGCTGTGGGAGCTTGCTGTGCACAGATCAGCTGCTGCATTTCTTACATTACAACAGTGACCACACGTCATTGGCTGTAAAACATCCTGAGATCGTGAAAGGCACTAAATAAATGTAAGTCCTTCTTACCTCCTTTCCATTGCTGCATGTCCCGATAACCCCTGTCTGTAGCTGGATGTACAATGGCTGCCACCTAGCAGCAGCCCCAGAACCCCCGTTGTTTGAAGGCTCCAGGAGACTGCGCGCTGGCTGTTGGGAGACCAGGGCTGCCTTTTGCACCCATGGTTGCAGACCCTAATGGGAATGCCCCGCACTGGTCCATTGAGTCAATGAGACCTGACACCATCGCCCGAGTCACTGTGGAACGCTCCACTCTGAGGCCTGAGGAGCTGGTCCACTCAGGCTTCCTCATTCGCCCCAACGACCTGCGCCCTCTCCCTGAAAGAAATAGTCCCTTAATCTCATCCCTTGTACAGTCAAACTGTCTTAATGTTCCCTGCCTTTGTCTTCATTTTCTGAATTCTCTCAGCTCCACTCCCCGATACAACCCTCCTTGCAATTCTACTCTTCCTTATAAAGTAACAGATGCTGGGCGCAGGTCAGGGGAATCTGGTGAGTAGTGGCAGGCTCTTTGACGGTGAAGAGCTTCACAGTCAAATGCAGTTCAATTTGGCCCCACCGTCCAGTGGGAGTCACAGATCAGCAGGAATCCTGGCCAATGTTTCTGCCCCGGGTCACTGACACTTGCACACCTACTTATTGTCACAGCATTGCAGACTAAAAGGAGTTAAACGTTTTCGAGATCGGTAGAAGATTGGAAGATCTTTGCGGCTTCAACACTGTGCCCCAGGACTTGGCTTTCATTAGCGTACACACCCACACGCAGCACCTCCCCCTCCCACATCTATCTGAAGGCTGTTTTTGGCTTGCTGGCCCCAGCTGAGTAAACAGCCTTCGACACCTGACCAACCTTACAGGAAACACAGAAACAGGAAACCAGACTAGAAGAAAGCATATCTTTCTTTGATGGCCTAGATATTGCAATATCTAAAAAATAAAAATTGCAAGCTGTTTAATTGTGTTGTAATTGTATCATAAAATCATCGAGCGCAGAAGGCCATTCAGCCCATCGTGCCACCCTTTGATAGACCGATCCAATTCGTCCCACACTGTCCCCAAAGGCCTGCAGATTTACCCCTTCCCTGTTTGAAAGTTACTATTGAATCTGCTCCCACCGCCCCTTCAGGCAGCATGTTCCCGATTACAACTCGCTGTGTAAAAACATTCTCCCCATCTCCCCCTCTGGGACTTTTGCCGATCACCTTCAATCTATGTCCCTCTGGTTACTGAGCCTCCTGCCCCTGGAAACAGTTTCTCCTCATTTACTCTGTCAAAACCCGTAACTGAAGTCCCTCATCCCTGGGACCTTTCTGGTCAATCTCCCCTGCACCCTCTCCCAGGCCCCAACATCCCACCTAAAGTGTGGGGCCCAGAATTGGCCACAGTCCTCCAGCTGGGGCCTAACCCGTGATGTATAAAGGTTTAGTGTAACTTCTGGCTTTTGTGCTGTATTCCTCTTTTTATAAAGCCCAGGATCCCAGATGCTTTTTAACAGCCTCCTCACCTTGTCCTGCCAGTTTCAGTGATATGTGTACAGACACCCCCAGGTCTCCCTGTTCCTGCACCCCCTTTACAATCGTACCCTTTCGTTTATATTGCCTCTCCTCATTCTTCCTACCAAAATGTATCGCCTCACACGTCCCTGTGTTAATTTATCTGCCGTGTGTCTGCTCACTTCACTGTCTATCTATATCCTCCTGAAGTATATCACTATCCTCCTCATTGTTTATTACATTTACGGGCTTGATGCCAACTGCAAACTTTGAAATGAGGGCCTGTATACCCAAGTCCTGGTCATTAACGTATATCAAAGAGTACAGTGGACCTAATAGTGACCCCTGGGGAACACCACTGTTAAACTTCCCCTAGTCTGAAAAACAACTGTTTACCACTACTCTCAGCTTTCTGTCCCTGAGCCAATTTTGTATCCATGCTGCCACTGTCCCTTTAATCCCATGGGCGTCAATTGTGCTAACAAGTCTATTATGGGGTACTTTGTTAAATACCTGTTGAAAGTCCATATACACAACATGAACCATACACATGAACTACCCTCATCAACCCTCTCCGTTACTTCATCATCAACTCGATCAAGTTAGTCAAACACAATTTGCTTTTAACAAATTCGTGCTGACTTTCATTTATTAACCCATACTTTTCCAAGTGCCAGTTCATTTTGTCCCGGATTATTGTCTCTAAAAGTTTCCCCATCACCGATATTAGACTGATTGGCCTGTACTTGCCGGGTTTATCCCTCTCCCCTTTTTTGAACAGGTGTGTAATATCTGCAACCCTCCAGTCCTCTGGCATTACTCCCCTATCTCAGGAGGAATGGAAGATAGTGGCCAGAGCCTCTGACATTTGCACTCCTGCTTCACCTCAGTACTCTGGGATGCATCCCTTCCGCACCGGGTGACTTTTCTACTTTGGGGATTGCCAACTTTTTAAGTACCTCCCCTTTAATTATTTTTATCCTCTCCAGTATCAATACTGCCTCCTCCTTTATTGTGACATTGGCAGCATCCTCTTCTCTAGTGAAGACAGATACAAAATCCTCATTTAGTACCTCACCCGTGCCCTCTGCCTCCATGATCTCCTTTTTGGTCTCGAATCATCCCCATCCTTCCTTCAACTACACTTTTACTCTTTTTATATGTTTATAAGACTCCTGGGTTCCCTTTTATGTTGCCGCTAATCTATTCTCGTACTCTCTTTGCCCCTCTTATTTCCTTTTTCAGTTCTCTGTACTTTTTGTGTTCAGCTTGGTTCCCGACTGAATTATGAACCTGACATTTATTATAAGCCTCCTTCCTCCTCCTCCTCCTCATTGCCGGCTGAAGGCACAGTGGAGCAAAGGGAGTGGGGGGTACATAGGGGCCAGAATTGAAGACACACAGAATGGTGTAGGGCTGGAGGTTACAGAGATAAGGAGTGGTGAGCCCATGGAGGGATTTCAACATGACAATGCGAATTTTAAATCGGTAACAGAAGTAAATCACCGAGTGAGCGAGGCCGAGCTATGGAAAGGAAACAGTTTCCTCACTCTGTTCCTAGTCATAAAAATTATCATGATCTACATGAATAGAAGAAATAATCTTAAAATTAGAGCGAGGGCAATCAGAGTGAAATCAAAAACACCTTTTCACACAAAGGATGGTGGAAATCTGGAGCTCTCACCCCCAAAAGGCTGTGGATGCTGGGGGTGAAGTTCAAGACTGAGGTCGATAGCTTTATTGGGTAAGGGTATCGAGGGATATGAAGCAAAAGCAGATAAATGAGAAGAATGAGAGGTGATCTTATCGAAACGTATAAGATTATGAGGGGGTTTGACAAGCTGGATGCAGAGAGGATGTTTCCACTGATGGGGAGATTAGAATTAGAGGGCATGATCTTAGAATAAGGGGCCGCCCATTTAAAACAGAGATGAGGAGAAATTTCTTCTCTCAGAGGGTTGTGGATCTGTGGAACTCGCTGCCTCAGAGAGCTGTGGAAGCTGGAACATTGAATAAATTTAAGACAGGGATAGACAGTTTCTTAACCGATAAGGGAAGAAGGGGTTATGGGGAGCGGGTGGGGAAGTGGAGCTGAGTCCATGATCAGATCAGCCATGATATTATTAAATGGCGGAGCAGGCTCAAGGGGCCGTATGGCCTACTCCTGTTCCTATTTCTTATGTTCTTATAAATGAAATGAGGTGCAGATCAACGATGGTCTCATAGAATGGCGGAACAGACTCGAAGGGTTGAATGGTCTCCTCCTGATCCTCTGTCCCGGATCTGAAGCTGAGGATACTTGGCTATGAAGAGCCTGTTGTTGTTACTGAACTCAAGTTCTGTCTTGGTACAGAGTGTCGGTGACATCAGTTCAGCAGCCTCTGAAACAAAATCCACCACTGCTGCCATTGTCTCTCTGCCCACGAGATCTTGCCATTAATTCACTCTCCGGACTCTGTGAGGAACATGGTCTTCCCGGGTGATCTTTAATATTCGCTATCCTGCACAATCAGTCTTGATTTCAGCATAATCTTTCCCCCAAACCTTGGAATTTCTTATCTCCCTCCCAGGGCAGGGGTGGGGGCGAGAGAGTGGGGGGGGGGGGGGGGAAGACAGAGGATTGGGGGAGACAGGGTGTGGGAGGAAGAGATGGGGTGGGGAGAAGAGACAGGTGGTTGGGGAAGACGGATTGGGGAGAGAGAGAGTGGGGAGGTGAGAAACAGGGAGTGGGGGGGAAGAGAGGGAGGAGAGACAGGGGGACAGGGGGTAGAGGGAGTGGGTGTTATGTATGTAACTATGTAATACCTGCCACCAGAGGGC
Source organism: Pristiophorus japonicus (assembly GCF_044704955.1). Taxonomy (NCBI): domain Eukaryota; kingdom Metazoa; phylum Chordata; class Chondrichthyes; family Pristiophoridae; genus Pristiophorus; species Pristiophorus japonicus. The sequence goes on along the minus strand of NC_091988.1, from coordinate 205,890,171 downwards.
GCGACTGTTGGAGTCCTAATGGTCACCGGCACACACGTGCAGGGCCAGTATAAAAGGTTGGCTGCCATGTTGTTTAGGCACTCTGGAGTTGTAATAAAGAAGACTAAGGTCACACTAAGTTTAGCTCACAGTACTCAGCCTCGTGGAGTTCTTCTATACACAACGATTGGCGACGAGTAACAGAATATGAACCTTCATGCAACCATGGCTGCTGTTGGAATATTAGAGAGATTTGTAGAGGGTGATGATTGGGAAGCCTTTGTCGAGTATCTCGACCAGTACTTTGTGCCCAACGAGCTGGAAGGAGACACTAACGTGGCCAAGCGCAGGGCGATTCTCCTCACCGTCTGTGAGCCTAAAATATACAGCCTCATCAAGAATCTGCTCGCACCAACAAAACCAACGGAGAAGGAATATACAGAGTTGTGCACGCTGGTTCGGGACCACCTCAAGCCGCAGGAGAGTATCCTGATGGCCAGATATTGTTTTTACACGCACCATCGCTCCGGGGGCCGGGACGTGGCGGATTACGTCGCCGACCTGAGATGCCTCGCGGGACCTTGCGATTTTGGAGCTGCGTTGGGGCAAATGCTGCGGGACTTTTTCATGCTGGGCATCAGCCACGAGGTCATTCTTCGAAAGCTGCTGGCTGCTGAAACCCAGGCATGCATGGCCACGGGCGATAACACCAAACAGATATCTTCTCAACATCGAAGCTCACCGGCAAGTACTGTGCATAAAATGACGTCGCTGGCAGGCCGCACTGCATATGGCAGGGTCTATATTCTGTGGCTGCAAGACCTGTAATGACTCAGAGTCCGCCATTGGGAGTGAAGGTGAATCCATTAGCACCGTGTTGGTGCTGTGGGGGTAATCATCAGGCCCATCAATGTCGATTCAAGCACTACGTGTGCAAAGGGCTGCGCAACAATGGGGCACCTCCAGCGAATGTGCAAACGTGCTGCGACATACCACGTGGCAGAGGATGATCGATCTGGCGCGGATCACGCAGCACAGGCAACTCAACCCGAGGAAGAAGTGTATGGGGTACATACCTTTACCACCAAGAGCCCTCCTATAATGCTGAAGGTCAAATTAAATGGAGTTCCAGTATCCATGGAGTTGGACAGGGGTGTGAGTCAGTCAATAATGAGCCAGAAGGCTTTCGAGAAACTGTGGGGCAATAAAGCACAAAGGCCCAAACTGAGCCCGATTAATGCAAAGCTGCGTACCTACACCAAAGAGCTCATACCAGTCATTGGAAGTGCGGCAGTGAAGGTATTGTATGATGGAATTGTGCATGGCCTATCATTGTGGATTGTTCCAGGCAATGGCCCAACGCTGTTCGGCAGAAGCTGGCTAGAAAAGATTAGATGGAATTGGAACAACATCAAAGCACTATCTTTAGTGGATGACGCCTCGTGTGCTCAAGTGCTGAGCAAGTTTCCCTCACTATTCGAACCAGCCATCGACAACATCACAGGCGCCAAGGTACAGATCCATCTCGGCCCCGATGCACGGCCCGTCCATCACAAGACTCAAGCGGTTCTGTACATGATGAGGGAGAAAGTCGAGTTCGACTGGACAGACTCCAACACGAAGGAATCATATCGCCAGTCGAGTTCAACGAGTGGACCAGTCCAATTGTTCCAGTGTTGAAAAGCGATGGCACGGTCAGAATCTGCGGAGACTACAAGGTAACGATTAACCGAGTCTCGTTACAAGACCAGTACCCGCTGCCCAAGGCGGATGACCTGTTCGCAACGTTAGCAGGGGGGAAGTCATTCACCAAATTGGACCTAACCTCCATCTACATGACACAGGAGCTGGCTGAATCTTCGAAAAGACTGACGTGCATCAACATATACAAAGGGCTGTTTATATACTACAGGTGCCCTTTCAGGATTCGCTCGGCTGCAGCCATTTTCCAGAGAAACATGGAGAGTTTGCTGAAATCTGTTCCGCGCACCGTTGTGTTTCAGGACGACAAGTGAGTGGGCAAATGCATGGCAGATGCAGTATACTGTGGATAAATGTGAGGTTATCCACTTTGATGGCAAAAACAGGAAGGCAGAATATTATCTGAATGGCGGCAGATTAGGAAAAGGGGAGGTGCAGCGAGACCTGGGTGTCATGGTTCATCAGTCATTGAAAGTTGGCATGCAGGTACAGCAGGTGATGAAGGCGGCAAATGGCATGTTGGCCTTCATAGTGAGAGGATTTGAGTATAGGAGCAGGGAGGTCTTACTGCAGTTGTACAGGGCCTTAGTGAGGCCTCACCTGGAATATTGTGTATAGTTTTGGTCTCCTAATCTGAGGAAGGACATTCTTTCTATTGAAGGAGTGCAGCGAAGGTTCACCAGACTGATTCCCAGGATGGCAGGACTGACATATGAGGAAAGACTGGATCGACTAGGCTTATATTCACTGGAATTTAGAAGAATGAGAGGGGATCTCATAGAAACATATAAAATTCTGAAGGGATTGGACAGGTTAGATGCAGGAAGAATGTTCCAGATGTTGGGGAAGTCCAGAACCAGGGGTCACAGTCTAAGGATAAGGGGTAAGCCATTTAGGACCGAGATGAGTAGAAACTGCTTCACTCAGAGAATTGTGAACCTGTAATTTTCTACCACAGAAAGTTGTTGAGGCCAGTTCGCTAGATATATTCAAAAGGGAGTTAGATGTGGCCCTTACGGCTAAAGGGATCAAGGGGTATGGAGAGAAAGCAGGAATGGGGTACTAAAGTTGCATGATCAGCCATGATCATATTGAATGGTGGTGCAGGCTCGAAAGGCCAAATGACCTACTCCTGCACCTATTTTCTATGTTTCTATGACATCCTGAACACCGGTTGTGACACCATCGAACATCTATACAACCTGGAAGAGGTTCTAAGTCGCCTAGACAGATTGGGACTCATGCTGAAACACTCCAAGTGTGTTTTCCTGGCACCAGAAGTCGAATTTTTGGGGAGAAAGATTGCGGCAGACAGCATCAGGTCCACGGACTCAAAGACAGAGGCCATCAAGAACGCACCCAGACCACAGAATGTGATGGAACTGCATTCGTCCCTGGGACTCAACTATTTTGGTAACTTTCTACCCGGGTTGAGCACGTTGTTAGAGCCTTTGCACATGTTGCTACGTAAGGGTGACGACTGGGTTTGGGGAAAATCTCAAGACACAACCTTTGAGAAGGCCAGGAACCTGCTATGTTCAAATAAATTACTTGTACACTATGACCCATGTAAACGTTTGGTGCTAGCTTGTGACGCCTCATCGTACGGGGTCGGCTGTGTGTTACAGCAAGCCAATGTATCGGGCAATCTCCAACCAGTTACATACGCGTCTAGAAGTCTGTCTAAGGCTGAGAGAGCCTATAGTATGGTCGAGAAAGAGGCTTCAGCATGTGTATATGGGGTTAAGAAAATGCACCAATACCTATTTGGCCCAGTTTGAGCTTGAAACTGACCACAAGCCGCTCATTTCGCTGTTTTCAGAGAACAAAGGTATAAATACCAATGCTTTGTCCGCATCCAAAGATGGGTACTAACATTATCCGCCATAGACCAGGCACTGAAAACTGTGCCGATACTCACAGCCGGTTACCATTACCCACCACTGGGGTTGAAATGGCGCAGCCCGCAGACATGCTTCTGGTCATGGATGCTTTTGAGAGCGAGGGGTCACCTGTCACAGCTCACCAGATCAGGACCTGGAACAGCCAGGATCCTGTGCTATCATTAGTAAAGAGTTGCGTCCTAAATGGGAACTGGTCAGCCGTTCCCGGGGAAATGCAAGATGAAATTAAGCCATTTCACTGTCGCAAAGATGAAATGGCCATCCAATCGGATTGTCTCTTATGGGGTAATCACATGGTTTTGCCCAAAAAAGTCAGGGAAACGTTTATATGCGACCTACACAGTACCCACCCAGACATTGTCATGATGAAGGCAATTGCCAGGTCGCATGTTTGGTGGCCCGGCATTGACTCAGACTTGGAGTCATGTGTGCATCAATGCAACACTTGCTCACAACTGAGCAATGCACCAAGGGAGGCTCCACTTGTGGTCATGGCCCTCCAAACCGTGGTCCAGGATCCACGTAGATTTTGCCGGCCCCTTTCTAGGAAAGATGTTTTTAGTAGTAGTGGACGCTTACTCCAAATGGATTGAATGTGTAATCATGTCATCCAGCACGTCCACAGCCACCATTGAAAGCCTCCGGGCCATGTTCACCACCCATGGCTTGCCCGACCTTGTCAGCGACAATGGACCGTGTTTCACCAGCTCGGAATTCAACGAGTTTATGACCCACAATGCCATCAAGCATGTCAGGTCTGCTCCGTTTAAGCCCGCGTCTAACGGTCAAGCGGAGTGGGCAGTCCAAACAATCAAGCAGAGCATGAAACGGCTCCCTGCAGACCCACTTGTCTTGCATTCTGCTCAGTTACCGGACGCAACCCCACTCGCTCACCGGGGTTCCCCCGGTAGAATTGTTAATGAAGACAGCGCTCAAAACCAGGCTCTCCCTAGTCCACCCGGATCTTAAGGATCACATGGAAACCCGACGACACCGGCAGATCATGTACCACGATCGCGCGTCTGTTTCATGTGACATTGATGTTAACGACCCTGTGTTTGTCCTGAATTACGGTCATGGTCCCAAGTGGGTTGCTGGCACTGTTTTGTCCAAGGAAGAGAATAGGGTGTTTATATTCAAACTGTTAAATGGCCAAACGTGCAGAAAGCATTAAGATCAGACCAAATTGCAATTTACTGACAACCAGGAACGACTTGAAGAGGACATCACCATCGACGATCCACCAACACACACCCAACCAACAATCGACCTCGCTATCAATAACGAAAATTAACCCACCATTCCTGGCAGTCTGGTCAGACCAGCTGCGGTGCAGTACAGCAATAGTCCGACCAACTTACACACGCCAGGGTTTGAACTTAGACGATCAACCAGGGAGCGAAGGGCTCCGGATCGCCTCAACTTGTAAATAACTTGTACCGAAGACTTTTGGGGGTGGAGTGACGTGTAGTAACTATGTAATACTTGCCACTAGAGGGCGCAACTGTTGGAGTCCTAATGGTCACCTGCACACAACTCTGGAGTTGTAATAAAGACGACTAAGGTCACACTCAGTTTAGCTCACAGTACTCAGCCTCGTGGAGTTCTTCTATACATAATAGAGCGAGCGACAGCGGGTGGGGTGAAAGGGGAGCGATGGAGACAGGGAGGGGAGGAGGGGGAGAGGAGGGATGGAGAGGGAGTCGGGGGGGGGAGAGATGAGGGATGGAGAGAGAGGGAGTGGTGGGAGGAGAGACGATGAGGTGAGATGGGGGAGAAATGGGGAGGTGCTGGTAACTGATATAAATTTTAGAAGTGAAAACAGGAAGTGGCTTCTGAACCTGATGCTTATTTACCTGCAAATGTGCAGAACGTTTGTGGTCCGTGTCACATTGCTCTGCGGCACTCACTCTGGTTTGAGTCAGCAGAACGATGGCTGGGTGGGGAATTGGCTGCTGTACCCGCCCCCTGGAGGTATGATGGATCATTCCGAGACTGAAGGCGATGGGGTTGAGCGGAACCCATCGGTATTCTGGGCTCAGCTTTCAATTCAATGCCAGGTTTGGCAGCGTTGGGGAATCCCCTGACCCTGAGGGGGGGGGGGGGGGGGGGGGAAGGAGCTGGGTAAATACCTTTCACCTCTGGGATCTGAGTTCAAATTCAATGCCAAAGTGAGGGTTAAGGATCACCTGTTGACTATCCCGTTGGATACTATAGGAAGGATAAGACAATCCCTCAATAATAAAGTTATCAGTTAGCACAGTTCCCATGTCCTGCCACTAGATTGTTGGTTGCACCTCTAGTATCAGACTACTGATCTTAATCTGAAATGTCACTCAGTCCGTGCACTCTCACTCCTCGAATCCGGTATTGACGGATGAAAATCAGATGTAGGAGTCCGAATGGATTTTGAAGTTTCAGAATCATGGATCTAAAGATGTCTCTCCCTTTGTTGACAGGTAAGAGTGGACCTGCAGAGGACACGGCGTCAGAGAAAAATCTGCCCACAAGATTAACCACCGTTCAAAATAGAAATGCAGTAGAGTGAAACGGATTTTGGCAGCGGTTGGTCGCACAGCTGAAGGACATTGATCAGTGTAGGGAGTGGTCACCCAGCGTGTCTGAGTGTTACCTGCAGCTCCACACCGACCCCAACACTAACAACGGAGTGTCAGCGTGTTTGTGAGGGGAAGGCGTCAGAAAGCAGACACAATTAACCCGACCTTCCCCTTGCCACTCCACCATTAGGAAGTACAATGGTTGTAACACAACAATCTATGACCCAGATTGCCCCACCCCCAGGTATTTTAAGAAGAGGAAAAGGCTACAAAACCCAACCCTGTTCCTTCAAAATTGAGTTCAATCCCACCGACCCACCTTCTCCCCAATCCCACCGACCCACCTTCTCCCCAATCCCACCGATCCACCTTCTCCCCAATCCCACCGACCCACCTTCTCCCCAATCCCACCGATCCACCTTCTCCCCAGTCCCACCGACCCACCTTCTCCCCAATCCCACCGACCCACCTTCTCCCCAATCCCACCGACCCACCTTCTCCCCAATCCCACCGATCCACCTTCTCCCCAGTCCCACCGACCCACCTTCTCCCCAATCCCACCGACCCACCTTCTCCCCAATCCCACCGACCCACCTTCTCCCCAATCCCACCGATCCACCTTCTCCCCAATCCCACCGACCCACCTTCTCCCCAATCCCACTGACCCACCTTCTCCCCAATCCCACCAATCCACCTTCTCCCCAGTCCCACCGACCCACCTTCTCCCCAATCCCACCGACCCACCTTCTCCCCAATCCCACCGATCCACCTTCTCCCCAATCCCACCGACCCACCTTCTCCCCAATCCCACCGACCCACCTTCTCCCCAATCCCACCGACCCACCTTCTCCCCAATCCCACCGACCCACCTTCTCCCCAGTCCCACCGACCCACCTTCTCCCCAATCCCACCGACCCACCTTCTCCCCAATCCCACCGACCCACCTTCTCCCCAGTCCCACCGACCTACCTTCTCCCCAATCCCACCGACCCACCTTCTCCCCAATCCCACCGACCCACCTTCTCCCCAATCCCACCGACCCACCTTCTCCCCAGTCCCACCGACCCACCTTCTCCCCAATCCCACCGACCCACCTTCTCCCCAATCCCACCGACCCACCTTCTCCCCAGTCCCACCGACCCACCTTCTCCCCAATCCCACCGACCCACCTTCTCCCCAATCCCACCGACCCACCTTCTCCCCAATCCCACCGACCTACCTTCTCCCCAATCCCACCGACCCACCTTCTCCCCAATCCTCCGACCCACCTTCTCCCCAATCCACCGACCCACCTTCTCCCCAATCCCACCGACCCACCTTCTCCCCAATCCCACCGACCTACCTTCTCCCCAATCCCACCGACCCACCTTCTCCCCAATCCTCCGACCCACCTTCTCCCCAATCCTCCGACCCACCTTCTCCCCAATCCTCCGACCCACCTTCTCCCCAATCCACCGACCCACCTTCTCCCCAATCCCACCGACCCACCTTCTCCCCAATTCCACCGAGCAGCGTGGAGAGGACTATAAAGGCCCGGCCGGTGCAGCTGCAGCAGGGAGAGAAGGCAAAAAAGTAGAAAGAAATCGAAAGATGATGTCATAGTCAAGCGGGTAAGTGATTGACTGGTGATTGGTAAGTAGTTTTTCTTTTTCTTTTCTATATTAGTAAGTAACCTTTAGGATTGTTGTTGCCAATTTAAGTGTATCTAAGGGTTAAGTCATGGCAGGAGAGCTCGGACACGTGTTATGCTCCTCCTGTACCATGTGGGAAGTCAGGGATGCCTCTGGTGTCCCTGACGACTACATCTGCGGCAAGTGCATCCGCCTGCAGCTCCTGACGGACCGCATTGCGGCACGGGAGCTGCGGGTGGATTTACTCTGGAGCATCCACGATGCTGAGAATGACGTGAATAGCACGTTTAGTGAGTTGGTCTTACCGCAAGTAAAGGGTCCACAGCCAGATAGAGAACAGATGACCAACAGGAAGAGCAGTGCAAGGAAGGTAGTGCGGGGTCCCCTGTGGTCATCCCCCTGCAAAACAGATACACTGCTTTGAGTACTGTTGGGTGGGATGACTCATCAGGAGAGAGCAGAGCTGCCAAGTTCATGGCACCGTGGCTGGCTCTGCTGCACAGGAGGGCAGGAAAAGAGTGGGAGAGCTACAGTGATGAGTGATTCGATTGCAAGGGGAATAGATAGGCGTTTCTGCAGCCGCAACCGAGACTCCAGGATGGTATGTTGCCTCCCTGGTGCGAGGGTCAAGGATGTCTTGGTGCGGGTGCAGGGCATTCTGAAAAGGTAGGGTGAACAGCCAGTTGTCGTGGTGCATATAGGTACCAACAATATAGGTAAAAAACGGGATGAGGTCCTGCGAGACGAATTTAGGGAGCTAGGAGCTAAATTAAAAAGTAGGACCTCAAAAATAGTAATCTCAGGATTGCTACCAGTGCCACATGCTAGTCAGAGTAGGAATCACAGGATAGCTCGGATGAATACGTGGCTTGAGGAGTGGTGCAGGAGGGAGGGATTCAAATTCCTAGGACATTGGAACCGGTTCTGGGGGAGGTGGGACCAGTACAAACCGGACGGTCTGCACCTGGGCAGGACTGGAACCAATGTCCTAGGGGAAGTGTTTGCTAGTGCTGTTGGGGAGGAGTTAAACTAATATGGCAGGGGGATGGGAACCTATGCAGAGAGACAGAGGGAAGTAGAATGGGGGCAGAAGCAAAAGATAGAAAGAAGAAAAGTAAAAGTGGAGGGCAGAGAAACCTAAGGCAAAAAGCAAAAAGGGCCACATTACAGCAAAATTCTAAGGGGGCAAAGTGTGTTAGAAAGACAAGCCTGAAGGCTCTGTGCCTCAATGCGAGGAGTATTCGGAATAAGGTGGACAAATTAACTGCGCAGATAGCAGTTAACGGGTATGATGTCATTGGCATCACGGAGACATGGCTCCAGGGTGACCAAGGCTGGGAACTCAACATCCAGGGGTATTCAACATTTAGGAAGGATAGACAGAAAGGAAAAGGAGGTTGGGATGGCGTTGCTGGTTAAAGAGGAAATTAATGCAATAGTAAGGAGGGACATTAGCTTGGATAATGTGGAATCGGTATGGGTGGAGCTACGGAATACCAAGAGGCAGAAAACACTAGTGGGAGTTGTATACAGACCACCAAACAGTAGTAGTGAGGTTGGGGACAGCATCAAACAAGAAATTAGGGATGCATGCAATAAAGGTACAGCAGTTATCTTGGGTGACTTTAATCTACATATTGATTGGGCTAACCAAACTGGTAGCAATACTGTGGAGGAGGATTTCCTGGGGTGTATTAGGGATGGTTTTCCAGATCAATATGTCGAGGAACCAACTAGGGAGCTGGCCATCCTAGACTGGGTGATGTGGAATGAGAAAGGACTAATTAGTAATCTTGTTGTGCGAGGCACCTTGGGGAAGAGTGACCATAACATGGTAGAATTCTTTATTAAGATGGAGAGTGACACCGTTAATTCAGAAACTAAGGTCCTGAACTTAAGGAAAGGTAACTTTGATGGTTTGAGGCGTGAATTGGCTAGAATAGACTGGCAAGTGATACTTACAGGGTTGAAGGTGGATAGGCAATGGCAAACATTTAAAGATCACATGGATGAACTTCAGCAATTGTATATCCCTGTTTGGAGTAAAAATAAAACGGGGAAGGTGGCACAACCGTGGCTAACAAGGGAAATTAAGGATAGTGTTAAATCCAAAGAAGAGGCATATAAATTGGCCAGAAAAAGCAACAAACCTGAGGACTGGGAGAAATTTAGAATTAAGCAGAGGAGGACTAAGGGTTTAATTAAGAGGGGGAAAATAGAGTACGAGAAGAAGCTTGCCGGGAACATAAAAACTGACTGCAAAAGCTTCAATAGATATGTGAAGAGAAAAAGATTAGTGAAGACAAACGTAGGTCCCTTGCAGTCAGATTCAGGTGAATTTATAATGGGGAACAAAGAAATGGCAGACCAATTGAACAAATACTTTGGTCTGTCTTCACGAAAGAAGACACAAATAACCTTCCAGATGTATTAGTGGACCGAGGGTCTAGAGAGAAGGAGGAACTGAAGGTTATCCTTATTAGGTGGGAAATTAAGTTCGGGAAATTGATGGGATTGAAGGCCGTTAAATCCCCAGGGCCTGATAGTCTGCATCCCAGAGTACTTAAGGAAGTGGCCCTAGAAATAGTGGATGCATTGGTTATCATTTTCCAACAATCTATCGACTCTGGATCAGTTCCTATGGATGGAGGGTAGCTAATGTAACACAACTTTTTAAAAAGGGAGGGAGCGAGAAAGCGGGTAATTATAGACCGGTTAGCCTGACATCAGTAGTGGGGAAAATGTTGGAATCAATTATTAAGGATGAAATAGTAGCGCATTTGGACAGCAGTGACAGGATCGGTCCAAGTCAGTATGGATTTATGAAAGGGAAATCATGCTGGACAATTCTTCTGGAATTTTTTAAGGATGTAACTAGTAGAGTGGACAAGGGAGTGGATGTGGTGTATTTGGACTTTCAAAAGGCTTTTGACAAGGTCCCACACAAGAGATTGGTGTGCAAAATCAAAGCACATAGTATTGGGGGTAATATACGGACGTGGATAGAGAACTGGTTGGCAGACAGGAAGCAGAGAGTTGGGATAAACGGGTCCTTTTCAGAATGGCAGCCAGTGACTAGTGGATGCCGCAGGGCTCAGTGCTGGGACCCCAGCTCTTTACAATATACATCAATGATTTGGATGAAGGAATTAAGTGTAATATCTCCAAGTTTGCAGATGACAATAAACTGGGTGGTGGTGTGAGCTGTGAGGGGGATGCTAGGAGGCTGCAGGGTGACTTGGACAGGTTAGGTGAGTGGGCAAATGCAGTATAATGTGGATAAATGTGAGGTTATCCAATTTGGGGACAAAAACGCGAAGAAAGAATATTATCTGAATGGCGGCAGATCAGGAAAAGGGGAGGTGCAACGAGACCTGGGTGTCATGGTTCATCAGTCATTGAAAGTTGGCACACAGGTACAGCAGGCGGTGAAGGCGGCAAATTGTTTGTTGGCCTTCATAGCTAGGGGATTTGAGTATAGGAGCAGAGAGGTCTTACTGCAGTTGTACAGGGCCTTGGTGAGGCCTCACCTGGAATATTGTGTTCAGTTTTGGTCTCCTAATCTGAGGAAGGACATTCTTGCTATTGAGGGAGTGCAGCGAAGGTTCACCAGACTGATTCCCGGGATGGCAGGACTGACATATGAGGAGAGACTGGATCAACTGGGCCTTTATACATTGGAGTTTAGAAGAATGAGAGGGGATCTCACAGGAACGCATAAGATTCTGAAGGGACAGGACAGATTAGATGCGGGAAGAATGTTCCCGATGTTGGGGAAGTCCAGAACCAGGGGACATAGTCTTCGGATAAGGGGCAAGCCATTTAAGACTGAGATGAGGAGAAACATCTTCACTCAGAGTTGTTAACCTGTGGAATTCCCTGCCGCAGAGAGTTGTTGATGCCAATTCATTGGATATATTCAAGAGGGAGTTAGATATGGCCCTTACAGCTAAGGGGATCAAGGGGTATGGAGAGAAAGCAGGAAAGGGGTACTGAGGGAATGATCAGCCATGATCTTATTGAATGGTGGTGCAGGCTCGAAGGGCCGAATGGCCGAATGGCCTACTCCTGCACCTATTTTCTATGACCCAGCTTCTCCCCAATCTCACCGACCCCCCAATCCCACTGACCCACCTTCTCCCCAATCCTCCGACCCACCTTCTCCCCAATCCTCCGACCCACCTTCTCCCCAATCCTCCGACCCACCTTCTCCCCAATCCCACCGACCCCCCAATCCTACTGACCCACCGACCCCTCAATCCCACCTTCTCCCCAGTCCTCCGACCCACCTACTCCCCAATCCCACCGACCCACCTACTCCCCAATCCCACCGACCCACCTTCTCCCCAATCCTCCGACCCACCTTCTCCCCAATCCTCCGACCCACCTTCTCCCCAATCCTCCGACCTACCTTCTCCCCAATCCCACCGACCCCCCAATCCTACTGACCCACCGACCCCTCAATCCCACCTTCTCCCCAGTCCACCGACCCACCTACTCCCCAATCCACCGACCCCCCAGCTTGCTGACTCTTGTGATGAACACTTCCTATGCTTTTCTTTGTTGATATTCAGAAAGCAAAACAAAGATTGTTTGTTAAGAAAGGATTTCAGTTTTTTTCCCCCAAGTAATTTAAATCTAGTTGTGTAATGTCTGTAAGCTTGTAATGTTTGTAGCTCCACACTGTGGGTGTGGACGTATTATGTACTGCAAGTGCAGGGTTAATAATAAACAGAACCAGGCAGATTTCTGGAGGCTTCTGAGAGAGCTGCCTGCCATGTTAGGAGCTGTGTGTGCTGTGCTCTGTGAATATAACACATTTGGCGATTGAGATGGGATTTTTTTCGGATGATTTAAAGCTTAAATTTTGTTGGGGAAGGATTCAACCAGCCGACAGGGAGAGTTTGGAAGTTTCTGTCTTTGGAAAAAGCTACAAAATCCGAGGTAAAATACAGCACACGGTGTGAACAGCTAGAGATTAAAATGGCAGGTGTAATCAGACATTTGGGGGAATATAGACACGACCGGGAACGTTTTAAAGCATATGTGGATCGGCTAGAAATGTATTTCATTGCAAACAACATAATCGAAGTTCCAGACAATGCAGTCCAGAACCGGGCTGTGTTGGAACATAAGAAAGCGATCTTCTAATTGGAGGCGGGTCCGGCATTATATGACACTCTTGTAAATCTGCTTGTGCCTGACGAGCCAAAGGACACAACGCTTAAAGAGATTTTAATGAAGCTGAAGCAGCACTATAACCCCAAACCGTTAGAAATTGCTGAAAGCTATCGTTCTGGGATTCAGAATCAAAAGTCTGATTAAAGTATCAGTGATTACATCGTAGCATTTAAAAAGCTATCGATGCACTGTAATTTTGGAAACTTTCAAAACCGAGCATTACGGGATCATTTTGTTTGTGGGGTGAAAAATGATGAGATCAGAAGGAAGTTATTGACGACGGATGACTTGACTTTTGAGATTGCTTGTCAGACAGTGAGGTCGACGGGCATGGCCGAACAATATTCCCGAGAATTAAATAATAATTACAGTCGTCAGTCACCCGAAGTAAATCACCTGCAGGTTCAAAGTAAAAGATGGTGGGGGCCCAAAGTCTAAGAAACTGGAAATTCTCAGAGAGCGTCGAGGTTGTGCTAGAGGTGCCTGGGACAACACATTGCTCAAAGTTGTCCATACGTGAAGGCAGAGTGTTTCTTCTGCTGGAAGACTGGGCACCTTGCGAAGGCATGCCGACTGAAGGGTAAACCAGCTTTCAAAGCTGAGTCCAGCGTTCAAAGCTATGAGTAGAAATCCCAAGAGGCTACATAGCATGGAAGAACAACAACAGGATGAGGAGATGTCAGAGTTACACATCATCAGGAGCATGAGGTTAACGGACAGCGATTCGGAAAGCATCAAAATCCACATAGATGTTGCGGGATTCAAGATACCAATGGAAATTAACACGGGTGCATCTGTGAGTGTAGTACCGGAGTCACTGTATCTCGACAAATTACATGATTTCCAACTGGAGAAATCCGAGATAGAGCTGCGAGGCTACTCGGGAGAGAAAATTCCTGTGGTAGGTCGTATCACCGTACCGGTGGCAGTCGGGAGCAGCGTCGAGGAGGTGCGTGGAGAGGCCTATAAAAGGCACAGCAGGGAGTCCGGGGCCCAGCGTCGAGGAGGTGCGTGGAGCGGCCTATAAAAGGTGTGACTTGTGCAGCTACAGGGAGAAGACAAAAAAGAAGTAGAAAGAAATCAAAAGGTGACGTCACAGCCAAGAGGGTAAGTGATTGGCTGGTGATTGGTGAGTAGTTTTTCTTCTTTCTCTTCTATATCAGTGAGTAACTTTTAACATTGTTGTTGCCAATTTAAGTGTATATAAGGGTTAAGTCATGGCAGGAGAGCTCGGTCGGGTGTTATGCTCCTCCTGTACCATGTGGGAACTCAGGGACACTTCCGGTGTCCCTGATGATTACGTGTGCGGGAAGTGTATCCGCCTCCAGCTCCTGACAGACCGCATTGCAGAGTTGGAACTGAGGGTGGATTCACTCTGGAGCATCCACGATGCTGAGAATGACGTGAGTATCACGTGTAGCGAGTTGGTTGTACCACAGGGAAAGGGTCCACAGCCAGATAGGGAATGGAAGACCAACAGGAAGAGCAGTGCAAGGAAGGTAGTGCAGGAGTCCCCTGTGGTCATCCCCCTGCAAAACAGATACACAGCTTTGGGTACTGTTGAGGGGGATGACTCATCAGGGGAGGGCAGCAGCAGCCAAGTTCATGGCACCGTGGCTGGCTCTGCTGCACAGGAGGGCAGGAAAAAGAGTGGGAGAGCAATAGTGATTGGGGATTCAATGGTGACGGGAATAGATAGGCGTTTCTGCGGCCGCAACCGAGACTCCAGGATGGTATGTTGCCTCCCTGGTGCAAGGGTCAAGGATGTCTCGGAGCGGGTGCAGGACATTCTAAAAAGGGAGGGAGAACAGCCAGTTGTCATGGTGCACATTGGTACCAACGACATAGGTAAAAAGAGGGATGAGGTCCTACGAAACGAATTTAAGGAGCTAGGAGCTAAATTAAAAAGTAGGACCTCAAAAGTAGTAATCTCGGGATTGCTACCAGTGCCACGTGATAGTCAGAGTAGGAATCGCAGGATAGCGCAGATGAATACGTGGCTTGAGCAGTGGTGCAACAGGGAGGGATTCAAATTCCTGGGGCATTGGAACCGGTTCTGGGGGAGGTGGGACCAGTACAAACCGGACGGTCTGCACCTGGGCAGGACCGGAACCAATGTCCTAGGGGGAGTGTTTGCTAGTGCTGTTGGGGAGGATTTAAACTGATATGGCAGGGGGATGGGAACTAATGCAGGGAGACAGAGGGAAACAAAAAGGAGGCAAAAGCAAAAGACAGAAAGGAGATGAGGAAAAGTGGAGGGCAGAGAAACCCAAGGCAAAGAACAAAAAGGGCCACTGTACAGCAAAATTCTAAAAGGACAAAGGGTGTTAAAAGAACAAGCCTGAAGGCTTTGTGTCTTAATGCAAGGAGTATCCGCAATAAAGTGGATGAATTAACTGTGCAAATAGATGTTAACAAATATGATGTGATTGGGATTACGGAGACGTGGCTCCAGGATGATCAGGGCTGGGAACTCAACATCCAGGGGTATTCAACATTCAGGAAAGATAGAATAAAAGGAAAAGGAGGTGGGGTAGCATTGCTGGTTAAGGAGCAAATTAAGGCAATAGTTCGGAAGGACATTAGCTTGGATGATGTGGAATCTATATGGGTAGAGCTGCAGAATACCAAAGGCCAAAAAACGTTAGTGGGAGTTGTGTACAGACCTCCAAACAGTAGTAGTGATGTTGGGGAGGGCATCAAACATGAAATTAGGGGTGCGTGCAATAAAGATGCAGCAGTTATAATGGGTGACTTTAATATGCACATAGATTGGGTTAACCAAACTGGAAGCAATACGGTAGAGGAGGATTTCCTGGAGTGCATAAGGGATGGTTTTTTAGACCAATATGTCGAGGAACCAACTAGGGGGGAGGCCATCTTAGACTGGGTGTTGTGTAATGAGAGAGGATTAATTAGCAATCTCGTTGTGCGAGGCCCCTTGGGGAAGAGTGACCATAATATGGTGGAATTCTGCATTAGGATGGAGAATGAAACAGTTAATTCAGAGACCATGGTCCAGAACTTAAAGAAGGGTAACTTTGAAGGTATGAGGCGTGAATTGGCTAGGATAGATTGGCGAATGATACTGAAGGGGTTGACTGTGGATGGGCAATGGCAGACATTTAGAGACCGCATGGATGAACTACAACAATTGTACATTCCTGTCTGTCGTAAAAATAAAAAAGGGAAGGTGGCTCAACCGTGGCTATCAAGGGAAATCAGGGATAGCATTAAAGCCAAGGAAGTGGCATACAAATTGGCCAGAAATAGCAGAGAACCCGGGGACTGGGAGAAATTTAGAACTCAGCAGAGGAGGACAAAGGGTTTGATTAGGGCAGGGAAAATGGAGTACGAGAAGAAGCTTGCAGGGAACATTAAGACGGATTGCAAAAGTTTCTATAGATATGTAAAGAGAAAAAGGTTAGTAAGGACAAACGTAGGTCCCCTGCAGTCAGAATCAGGGGAAGTCATAACGGGGAACAAAGAAATGGCGGACCAATTGAACAAGTACTTTGGTTCGGTATTCACTGAGGAGGACACAAACAACTTTCCGGATATAAAAGGGGTCGGAGGGTCTAGTAAGGAGGAGGAACTGAGGGAAATCCTTATTAGTCGGGAAATTGTGTTGGGGAAATTGATGGGATTGAAGGCCGATAAATCCCCAGGGCCTGATGGACTGCATCCCAGAGTACTTAAGCAGGTGGCCTTGGAAATAGTGGATGCATTGACAGTCATTTTCCAACATTCCATTGACTCTGGATCAGTTCCTATGGAGTGGAGGGTAGCCAATGTAACCCCACTTTTTAAAAAAGGAGGGAGAGAGAAAACAGGGAATTACAGACCGGTCAGCCTGACATCGGTAGTGGGTAAAATGATGGAATCAATTATTAAGGATGTCATCGCAGTGCATTTGGAAAGAGGTAATATGATAGGTCCAAGTCAGCATGGATTTGTGAAAGGGAAATCATGCTTGATAAATCTTCTGGAATTTTTTGAGGATGTTTCCAGTAGAGTGGACAAGGGAGAACCAGTTGATGTGGTATATTTGGACTTTCAGAAGGCTTTCGACAAGGTCCCACACAAGAGATTAATGTGCAAAGTTAAAGCACATGGGATTGGGGGTAGTGTGCTGACATGGATTGAGAACTGGTTGTCAGACAGGAAGCAAAGAGTAGGAGTAAATGGGGACTTTTCAGAATGGCAGGCAGTGACTAGTGGGGTACCGCAAGGTTCTGTGCTGGGGCCCCAGCTGTTTACACTGTACATTAATGATTTAGACGAGGGGATTAAATGTAGTATCTCCAAATTTGCGGATGACACTAAGTTGGATGGCAGTGTGAGCTGCAAGGAGGATTCTATGAGGCTGCAGAGTGACTTGGATAGGTTAGGTGAGTGGGCAAATGCATGGCAGATGAAGTATAATGTGGATAAATGTGAGGTTATCCACTTTGGTGGTAAAAACAGAGAGACAGACTATTATCTGAATGGTGACAGATTAGGAAAAGGGCAGGTGCAAAGAGACCTGGGTGTCATGGTACATCAGTCATTGAAGGTTGGCATGCAGGTACAGCAGGCGGTTAAGAAAGCAAATGGCATGTTGGCCTTCATAGCGAGGGGATTTGAGTACAAGGGCAGGGAGGTGTTGCTACAATTGTACAGGGCCTTGGTGAGGCCACACCTGGAGTATTGTGTACAGTTTTGGTCTCCTAACCTGAGGAAGGACATTCTTGCTATTGAGGGAGTGCAGCGAAGGTTCACCAGACTGATTCCCGGGATGGCGGGACTGACCTATCAAGAAAGACTGGATCAACTGGGCTTGTATTCACTGGAGTTCAGAAGAATGAGAGGGGACCTCATAGAAACGTTTAAAATTCTGACGGGGTTAGACAGGTTAGATGCAGGAAGAATGTTCCCAATGTTGGGGAAGTCCAGAACCAGGGGACACAGTCTAAGGATAAGGGGGAAGCCATTTAGGACCGAGATGAGGAGGAATTTCTTCACCCAGAGAGTGGTGAACCTGTGGAATTCTCTACCACAGAAAGTTGTTGAGGCCAATTCACTAAATATATTCAAAAAGGAGTTAGATGAAGTCCTTACTACTAGGGGAATCAAGGGGTATGGTGAGAAAGCAGGAATGGGGTACTGAAGTTGCATGTTCAGCCATGAACTCATTGAATGGCGGTGCAGGCTAGAAGGGCCGAATGGCCTACTCCTGCACCTATTTTCTATGTTTCTATGTTTCTAATTTCAGAACTTGCCTCGAATAGTAGTGAAAGGAGACAAGTCTGCCTTACTAGGAAAAAAACCAAAGAGCCTGAAGTTAGAGTGAGTTCAAATGAAAATCAAGGCCATTCCGTGTAGGAAAACGTTCCTCAGGATGAGCCTCGAATGAGTGTGAAATCGACACCATGTTTGGAAGGTTCTGTTCGAGAGTGAAGGTATGTATCCTCTTCGAAACAGAAAACAAGTGATAAAGTTAAATTTGTAAATATGGAAAAAAATAAGTTTATATTCTGTGTTATATATAAACATGAAAGTTATGTATGATGTTTGTTATAATAACTTCTTCATTAATGAGGGAGAAGTGTAATGTCTGTAAGCTTGTAATGTTTGTAGTTCCACACTGTGGGTGTGGACATATTGTGTACTGCAAGTGCAGGGTTAATAATAAACAGAACCAGGCAGATTTCCGGAGGCTTCCGAGAGAGCTGCCTGCCATGTTAGGAGCTGTGTGTGCGGTGCTCTGTGAATATATAACAAGTTGGAAGATAAATTTGAATTATAGGCTGATTCTGATCGGCAAATGTCAATCACAGTAACCTCTGCACTTTCATCTTGGCTCCAAATTCACTTAAAATCTTTTGTCTTTTGAGAAAGCTGGAAAGTGTATATGTGTGTGTGAAAGTGAGTGTGTGTGTGCATGTGTATGTTTGTGCCAGTAAGTGTGTGAGTCAGTGTGTGTGTGTGTCAGTGTGTGTATGAATCAGTGTGAGTGAGTGTTTCAGTGAGTGAATGTGAGTGAGTGTGAGTGAGTGTTTCAGTGAGTGAGTTTCAGTGAGTGTGAGTCAGTGAGTGAGTGTGAGTTTCAGTGAGTGTTTCAGTGAGTGAGTGAGTGTTTCAGTGAGTAAGTGTGAGTTTCAGTGAGTGTGTTTCAGTGAATGAGTGTAAGTTTCAGTGAGTGTGAGTTTCAGTAAGTGAGTGAGTGATTCAGTGAGTGAGTGAGTTTGTGAGTGTTTCAGTGAGTGAGTGAGTGTTTCAGTGACTGAGTGTGAGTTTGTGAGTGTTTCAGTGAGTGAGTGAGTGTTTCAGTGAGTGAGTGTGAGTTTGTGAGTGTTTCAGTGAGTGAGTGTGAGTTTGTGAGTGTTTCAGTGAGTGAGTGTTTCAGTGAGTGAGTGTGAGTTTGTGAGTGTGAGTTTGTGAGTGTTTCAGTGAGTGAGTGTTTCAGTGACTGAGTGTGAGTTTGTGAGTGTTTCAGTGAGTGAGTGAGTGTTTCAGTGAGTGTGTACACACTGGGTGATGACAGGCAGGTTGGGTTGTGATGACACTCTGGGTTTTGGACGAGCTGCGGGTGTTTGAGAACAATCTCCCTGCGGGTGTTTGAGAGGCAAATGGAACAAATTCCTTGGGAGGTGCGCTCCTACTCTATTGCTAATTACAGTCGCCATTCGAAGGAGTACCTTCATTGTTAAATGCATTATTTCTGACATGAATGACATTGAGCTGGGTCACTGTGCCATGTTTGTGAAGTAAGCAGCATTGCCTCTGAGCAATTCCTCAAAAACAACCCAAAACTATTTCTTCCCTGAAGCGAGTGTCGCTTTAACCCGCCTGGCTCAGCAGCTGTTGTCCCACTCACCCCGGTTACAGAACCAGATCAGGAAATTAAGCCTGGGGCCAATCGCTGAACACTCCCACGTAAACACTCGCAATGTTTGCTTTTAAAGAAGCTGAGTTCAAACAAGTTGAAGTGCACTTTGAGCTGCTGCAGACAGACACGGGACTCTGGGGTGGAGAGTCAAGGTTAATGGAGTGCAACGTGCAAAATTATTATAACCCGGAAAGATCGTGTATCTTGCTATGGTTCAGTTTTACCTGATGACATAAAATCATAGAATCTTGCAGCACAGGAGGCCATTCGGCCCATCGAGCCTGTGTCGGCTCTTTGGTAGACCGATCCAATCAGTCCCACTCCCTGCTCTTTCCCCATTGCCCTGCAATTTTTTTCCATTTCAATTATTTATCCAATTCTCTTTTGAAAGTTACTACTGAATCTGCTCCCACCGCCCTTTCAGGCAGCACGTTCCAGATCACATCATGTTGCATAGAATCTCTCCTCATCTTGCCCCGGTTTCACTGCAGTTAACACAGTGCCAGGGTGGGTTTGGTGACACAGATTCACGGACAGGCACAGCCAGTCACACCTGGTCCCAGCTGCCACCCATCGGCCTGTAGTCACCTCCCGCCAAAAGTGATTCATTGTGTGAAGCACTTTCAGATATTTCGACAGAATGATAAAGGAGCTGTGTAAACACAACTGTATCATAAAAGCATTCTGGCTGTGAATCAAAGCTCCTTTAAAACTCACCTCCCGTGGCATTGCGCACTGGGATTGAAGACCAAAAATATAATTTAACCTCAACGGGGGTGGGGTGTAAAACGAGGGGGGGGTGTGTGTGTGAATCTGGCGGGTGATCTGATGCTGTCAGTTTGCCGCCGGGCGGGTTCGGTTACAATACCCCCCACCCCCACCCCAGTCTTCAGGTGAAACGAGTTAGAGGACGGTGATAATTGGACTAAAGCACACAGAAATAATTTAGTCCCCATTTGAAAGGTATAAATTCTTTCCTTAATTTTATATACTTCAGTTGATATTATTTACAGTAAAATAGCAAAATTAACGACAGTTTGGGAAGCAGAGCAGAGGAGTTTCTCCAGGAGTGGCCACGGAGCCGGGAAATGCCACAGTGCCACCTCTGCTGGGAGGGTGTAACTACAGCGTGACACATTTACACAGTTTTCTTGATAAATGTGGACACAGGAATTTATAATATTAGTGTTAGATGAAAAGAATATATGATCGATTTCCTCCACTTTCTACAGCAGTCCTCCGGTACTGAGGATGAGTGGGCATTGAGTGCTGGCTATTTGACTGTGGGAAGCATCACAGGGTTTTCCAGGGGACCCGCCCCCCTCCCAGAGATCAAGCCAGAGATCAGGAGTGACGATCCTCTACATTTATATAGTGTCTCATCACATCGTCCCAGCACCGCTGAGCCCTCAAGCAGCGAATTACTTTTGGAGAGCAGTGATTATTGCTATGAGAATAGAAGTAGCTCACACTCTGAGCAACAAATTACCCACAAAGAACGTTCAAACGACTAAACATTACCCAGTCTAAAATCAGCGAACACAGTAGAAACTGGCTTTGGAAGTGTGACCTGCCTCAGTTCCACAGAGCCGAGCGATGAGTCACTGAGCTAGCTGGCTTCCATCGGAGATAAGCACTGCACAGCAATTTCACTGCTCCACTCAGTCACTCACAGCTGGTCTTTGGGTACGGTTAGTGTCATGGTTCGGTTGCTGGACTAATAATTCAGAGAACATGAACTCAAATATAACCCTGGCAGTAAAACTGACCAAGATGGTGTTGGATTGTTGTAAAAATCCAACTGGTTCACGAATGTCCATTAGGGAAGGAAACCTGCTGCCTCACCCAGTCTGGGCCTATAGGTGACTACAGTCTCACACTAACGTGGTTGACTCTTGACTGCGCTCTGAAGTGGCCCAGCGAGACTCAGTTGTATCAAAACAGCTTTCTAAAGGGCAGCTAAAGAATGGACAATAAATGGCAGCCTTGCCAATGACGCCCACATCCCAAAAATGAAAAATAAAATGCGTGAGCTGGTGATCTCGGCACTTGAACCAGGATCAGGGCAGCTGGGCCAACCCTGGCTCGAGTTCTGTGGTAGGAAGACTCCCTACTCTCACTCTACCATTGGTGAGCTGCCTCGCCATAACTTTACAGCCTTCCTGTTACAACAGTGACCATGCTTCAAAAGTATCTAACTGGTTGTAAAACACTTTGGGACATTCTGAGATGGTAAAAGACGCTATATAAATGCAATTTTTTTCTTTCTAAGGGCACATCGATAAATTCTGGTGGAGGTGACACTAAACTTAGATTTAAAATCCTGCAGATTGTCGGATGGGAAGACTGGGGGGCGGGGGGGTGTTGCAGATTCACAGTTTGGAGGTTCTGCAATGAAATATTCCGGATTTCAACACAGCGAGGAGCAGGAGGAATGACTAACAAAGTGTTGCTGGAGTTTAGGAAGAACCAGAGGACAGGTCAAAGGATCAATAACCATAGTAATACCTTGTATGGGTAAAACAGAGAAAGACCAGAAAGAGTGTGAGAGACAGAGACAAAGAGAGAAAGATAGGGAGAGATAGAGTGACAGAGAGATAGTGAGAGACAGAGAGTGAAAAACAAATAAACATGAGAAATGAGAGAGGCAGAAAGAGTGAGAATGACAGAGAGAGATGGAGAGACAGAGAGAGACACACCGAGAGAGAGAGATGGGGAGAGATAGAGTGTAAGAGCGAGAGCAGTTGCTCTAGCTTGCCCTTGGTGGCAGGGATGGGCGGTGTGATTCCTGCCAGGCTGTTCCAGGATTGCAGCGTCAGTGAGGTAGGACTTGAGATCAGGAACTGCCCGCCACAGATAAACCTCACTGACAACAAAACCACCGCTCGCCTTGTTCAAGAGACCCGCTGTTCACGACAAACACATCAGTGACTTTGAACAGTGGCAATCCATGTTTGTCCCCTCACTGAGTGCAGATTGCAAACAGTATTTGCTCAGTGTCGGGCAATTTCATAAAAAGTCAATGTTTAACAGCTTTTAATTTTAGCTTCAATAAGAGCCGCGTGTGTAACTGCAAGAGAACAAGGTGTACTGATAGTGGCTCGCTGAGCTCAGCCTCTGTCACCTGTTAGCCTCCCACACAATCACTCACCTATGCAAAATGGGTGAAACCGTGCGGAGATAAAACTGGGTAAACTTCCAGGACTATTTGATTAAAGTACAAAGTATACAAACAATATAAAACACAAACAAAGACAAAAACACACGTCAGCATGAGAGAAAATGACAGTGTAGAGTTACAACAGTAAACAGGTTTAACTGTCTCTCCTTATAACAACTTGTATTTATATAGTGCCTTTAACGTGGTAAAACGTCCCAAGGTGCTTCACAGGAGTGTTATAAGGCAAAAATTTGACACCGAACCACATAAGAAGAAATTATGGCAGATGACCAAAAGCTTGGTCAAAGAGGTAGATTTTAAGGAGCATCTTAAAGGAGGAAATAGAGGTTTAGGGAGTGAGTTTCAGAGAGGTTTAGGGAGGGAGTTTAGGGAGGGCCAAGGCAGCTGAAGGCACGGCCACCAATGGTGGAGCGATTATAATCAGGGATGCTCAAGAGGGCAGAACTTGAGGAGCGCAGAGATCTCGGGGGGGTTGTGGGGCTGGAGGAGATTCAGTATAAGAATAACAAGCAGTGACATCTGCTGCACTAAACTGTAATGTAACTGAACCAGACATAAGGGCCCTGAATACTTAAAAAAAAATTAATTCCTGGGATGTGGGCGTCGGTGGCAAGGCCGGCATTTATTGCCCATCCCTAATTGCCCCTTGAGAAGGTGGTGGTGAGCCGCCTTCTTGAACCGCTGCAGTCCGTGTGGTGAAGGTGCTCCCACAGTGCTGTTGGTTCCACAGTAAACCCACAAGCTAAAGAACAAATGGTGGGTGCAGAAAGCTCAAGAAATCCAGCAGCTAGCCAACAACCCCGACGTGCGAGGATTCTTCAGTGCGGTCAAGACGACCCAAGGCCCTACTCCACTACTGGCCAAGAATGGCGAGGTACTCATCAAGGACAGAGAGGACCTGAGTGTCCTCGACTCCATCCCGCAGCATGCTACCTGCCACCATCTCAGCACAAGCCCAGCCCGGCACGAGGCTGAAAAGGCCATCCGTCAGCTGAAGAACAACAAGGCCTCAGGAGCAGATGGAATCCCCACCGAAACACTAAAACATGGCGGAGAAGCACTACTGGCGTGGATCCATGACCTCATCTCTCTTATCTGGAAGGAGGGCATGCCAGGGGATCTCAGAGATGCTGTAATCGTGACCATCTTCAAGAAAGGTGACAAGTCCGATTGCGGTAACTACAGAGGAATCTGCTGCCGACCACCGGGAAAGTCATCGCAAGAATCCTCCTCAATCCTCCCAGTGGCTGAAGAGCGCCTCCCAGAGTCGCAATGCGGATTCCGCCCACTAAGGGGCACAATGGGCATGATCTTCACCGCGCGGCAGATTCAAGAGAAATGCAGGGAACAGCACCAACCCTTGTATACGGCCTTCTTTGACCTCACAAAAGCCTTCGACATTGTCAACCACAAGGGATTATGGAGCGTCCTACTCAGATTCGGCTGCCCGCAAAAGTTTGTCACCATCCTCCGCCTGCTCCACGATGACATGCAAGCCGTGATCCTGACCAATGGATCCACCACAGACCCATTCCATGTTCGGACTGGGGTCAAGCAAGGCTGTGTCATCCCACCAATGCTCTTCTCGATCTTCCTTGCTGCAATGCTCCATCTCACCCTCAGCAAGCTCCCCGCTGGAGTGGAGCTAAATTACAGACAAAACAGGAATCTGTTCAACCTCCGCCGCCTCCAGGCCAGATCCAAGGTCGTCCCATCCTCCGTCATTGAATTACAATATACAGATGATGCCTGTGTCTGTGCACACTCAGAGGCTGAACTCCAAGCCATCATCAACAACTTCACCAAGGCGTACGAAAGCATAGGCCTTACACTAAACAACCGTAAGACAAAGGTCCTCTACCAACCTGCCCCCGCCACACAGCACTGCCCCCCGGTTATCAAAATCCACAATGAGGCCTTGGACAACGTGGACCGTTTTCCATACTTCGGGAGCCTACCGTCAACAAGGGCAGACATCGACGACGAGGTCCAGCACCGCCTTCAGTGTGTCAGCACAGCCTTTGGTCGTCTGAGGAGGAGAGTGTTTGAGGACCAGGACCTCAAACCCGGCACCAAGCTCATGGTCCGCAGAGCAGTGGTGATACCTGCCCTCCTATATGGCTCAGAGACATGGACTATGTACAGCAGGCACCTCAAAGCACTGGAGAAGTACCACCAACACTGCCTCCACAAGATCCTGCAAATCCATTGGCAGGACAGGCGCACCAACATCAGTGTCCTCGCTCAGGCCAACATCCCCAGCATCGAAGCATTGACCACACTCGATCAGCTCCGCTGGACGGGCCACATCGCCTGCATGCCTGACACGAGGCTCCCAAAACAAGCGCTCTACTCGGAGCTCCGACACGGCAAGCGAGCCCCAGGTGGGCAGAGGAAACGCTTCAATGACACCCTCAAAGCCTCCTTGAAAAAATATAACATCCCCACCGACACCTGGGAATCCCTGTCCCAAGACTGCCCAAAGTGGAGGAAAAGCATCCGGGAAGGCGCTGAACACCTCGAGTGTCTTCACCAAGCAAGCTGAAGCCAAGCGTCGACAGCGGAAGGAGCACATGGCAACCCAGGCTCCCCAACTTCCCGTTCCTTCAACCACCGTCTGCCCCACCTGTGACAGAGACTGTAGGTCCCGCATCAGACTCTTCAGTCATCTGAGAACTCATTTCTAGTGTGGAATCAAGTCATCCTCGACTCCGAGGGGCTGCCTATGATGATAATTAGGGAGGCTGTTCCAGAATTTTGACCCAACGATGATGAATGAATGGTGATATATTTCCCAGTCAGGATGGTGTGTGACTGGGAGGGGAACGTGGAGGTGGTGGTGTTCCCATGCGCCTGCTGCTCTTGTCCTTCTAGGTGGTAAAGGTCGCGGGTTTGGAAGGTGCTGTTGAAGAAGCCTTGGTGAGTTGCTGCAGTGCATCTTGTACGTCGGTGGTGGAAGGAGTGAATGTTGAAGATGGTGGATGGGGTGCCCATCAAGCGGGTTGCTTTGTCCTGGGTGTGTCGAGCTTCTTCAGTGTTGCAATCATACTAACCTTTACTCACCACCCAAAGTCTCTCTGACATATCTAGCCTCGTCTGGTGATTTTGGTGAACATGTGACAATAGCCAGACTGTATAGCTGATCTAAGTGGAATAGGTCCTGATAAAGTGTATTGACAACACTGCTCCAGGGGCAGCCTGTTACTGAATGCCACTGATCAATGACTCACCACCCGCTGTCTCAGTATTGACAAGCTGCCCCTCATCAATCATCTGCCAAAGATCCCAAATGTGACAGACACTGACGGTTGGCCAATGGTTCCCGATCTATTGACTGATCGATGGGTGGACAGCATGTCGAGAAACATCTGTCTTGAGGCCACCACAGTCAGCCCAGGGCTGCATCAGCCATCTGCTCTGGCAGCTTAGAACTATGCCACCAAGAAGCATTTTTCCTTCCTGATCATCTCGGCATTAGTAATCTGTTTGTGATGACTTTCTTCTGTGTATCTCTGCCTCCACGATCGATGGCAGGGTTCCCAGTCACCATAGCTCCGCACTCTGCGATTCTCTTCCACACCTCTTGCTACATCTTTTCTCAACTTCAAAAGCCTCCTCCAAGGATGTCATAGCAGCGCATTTGGAAAGAGGTAATATGATAGGTCCAAGTCAGCATGGATTTGTGAAAGGGAAATCATGCTTGACAAATCTTCTGGAATTTTTTGAGGATGTTTCCAGTAGAGTGGACAAGGGAGAACCATTTGATGTGGTATATTTGGACTTTCAGAAGGCTTTCGACAAGGTCCCACACAAGAGATTAATGTGCAAAGTTAGAGCACATGGGATTGGAGTTAGTGTGCTGACGTGGATTGAGAACTGATTGGCAGACAGGAAGCAAAGAGTAGGAGTAAATGGGGACTTTTCAAAATGGCAGGCAGTGACTAGTGGGGTACCGCAAGGTTCTGTGCTGGGCCCCAGCTGTTTACATTGTACATTAATGATTTAGACGAGGGGATTAAATGTAGTATCTCCAAATTTGCGGATGACACTAAGTTGGGTGGCAGTGTGAGCTGCGAGGATGCTATGAGGCTGCAGAGCGACTTGGATAGGGTAGGTGAGTGGGCAAATGCATGGCAGATGAAGTATATTGTGGATAAATGTGAGGTTATCCACTTTGGTGGTAAAAACAGAGAGACAGACTATTATCTGAATGGTGACAGATTAGGAAAAGGGGAGGTGCAAAGAGACCTGGGTGTCATGGTACATCAGTCATTGAAGGTTGGCATGCAGGTACAGCAGGCGGTTAAGAAAGCAACTGGCATGTTGGCCTTCATAGCGAGGGGATTTGAGTACAGGGGCAGGGAGGTGTTGCTACAGTTGTACAGGGCCTTGGTGAGGCCACACCCTGGAATATTGTGTACAGTTTTGGTCTCCTAACCTGAGGAAGTACATTCTTGCTATTGAGGGAGTGCAGCGAAGGTTCACCAGACTGATTCCCGGGATGGCGGACTGACCTATCAAGAAAGACTGGATCAACTGGGCTTGTATTCACTGGAGTTCAGAAGAATGAGAGGGGACCTCAAAGAAACGTTTAAAATTCTGACGGGGTTAGACAGATTAGATGCAGGAAGAATGTTCCCAATGTTGGGGAAGTCCAGAACCAGGGGACACAGTCTAAGGATAAGGGGGAAGCCATTTAGGACCGAGATGAGGAGGAATTTCTTCACCCAGAGAGTGGTGAATCTGTGGAATTCTCTACCATAGAAAGTTGTTGAGGCCAATTCACTAAATATATTCAAAAAGGAGTTAGATGAAGTCCTTACTACTAGGGGGATCAAGGGGTATGGCGAGAAAGCAGGAATGGGGTACTGAAGTTGCATGTTCAGCCATGAACTCATTGAGTGGCAGTGCAGGCTAGAAGGGCCAAATGGCCTACTCCTGCACCTATTTTCTATGTTTCTAAACCTCCCAGGTCTCCACTCGCAGGCACAGAGGCAGGAAACAGGAGGTGGGAAGATATTCAATCAATTGGCATAGAAACAGGAGTAGGCCATTGAGCCCCTCGAGCCTGCTCCGCCATTCAATGAGATCACGGCTGATCTGCGACCTAACTCCATATACCCACCTGCCTTTGGCCCACAACCCTTAATAGCCATGGTTAACACAAAGCTATCAATCTCCGATTTAAAATGAACAAATAACCCAGCATCAATTACCGTTTGCGGTCGTGAGTTCCAAACTTCTACCACCCTTTGCGTGTAAAAGTTATTCTTAATTTTATTCCTAGAAGGTCTGGCTCTATTGTTTAGACTATGCCCCCTAGTCCTAGAATCCCCAACCAATGGAAAGAGTTTCTCTATCTACCCTATCTGTTGCCCTTAATATCCTGAAAACTTCAATCCTTAACCTTCTAAATTCCAGGGAATACAACCCTAGTTTGTGTACTCTCCCCTCGTAACTTAACCCTTGGAGTCCGGGTATCGTTCTGGTAAACCTACGCTGCACTCCCTCCGAGACCAATATATCCTCCCTCAGGAGTGGTGCCCAGAACTGCTCACAGTGCTCCAGGTGTGGGCTAACCAGGGCTTTGTACAGCTGCAGCATAACCTCTACCCCCTTGTATTCTAGTCCTCCAGATATAAAGGCCAGCATTCCATTAGCCTTTTTGATTATTTTCTCTACCTGTTCATAACATTTTAATGATCTGTGTACCTGGACCCCCAGTTTTTATCCCCTCACCATTTAGAAAGTACCCTGTTCTACCCTCACATTTGCCTTAGGCCCATTCACACCAAGAACACAATGGCAGCGACTGCCACCTATTTTGTGATTCCCCCCTAATGGCAACTTGCTTTTGAGGACGGAGAGCGATGCAACCTCCTATTGGCATCTTGTGCTACCAGGGCCTTGGGCGTCACCTCTCACATGTTGTAAGAGGAAGCTGGACCGGGTCCTGACTGGGGCAGAGATTCAGTCATGGATTAACAGATAACATAAGCACTGTATCACGGGAACAGGAGGGGGCCATTCAGCCCTCGAGCCTGTTACACAAGAACAGGAGACCATTCAGCCCCTCGAGCCTGTTACACAAGAACAGGAGACCATTCAGCCCTCGAGCCTGTTACACAAGAACAGGAGACCTTCAGCCCCTCGAGCCTGTTACACAAGAACAGGAGACCATTCAGCCCCTTGAGCCTGTTACACAGGAATAGGAGCTGGCCATTCAGCCCCTCGAGCCTGTTCCACCATTCAATTGGGTCATGGTTGATCTGTGACTTATCTCCATCCACCCACCAGTTCCGTAAACCTCAGTACCCTTACGTAACAAAGCATTTCCCAGAGTTTTTCCCCCTTATTGGCCCAGGATTTTTTAACCTCTCCCAGGAGATTACATGCCTGTTGGGGGTGGGGGGTGTAGGGAGAGTCCAGTCGTGATGCTCCAGGCTTGATGAACCAACCGGTCAGTCATTTTTGTGTTTGTTGATCTTATTGAATAGTGGAGCAAGCTCGAGGGGCCAAATGGCCCACTCCTGCTCCTATTTCTTATGTTTGTTCAAACAGCTCCTGGGGTCTCTCTCCAGTACCTGCAAGTGGCTGAGCCTAGACAATTATGGGCAGCAGACTATGGGAGATCACTTCCGAGGCTCCCTGTTCTCCACACATGCGCAGGGGTTGCTGGATAGTGATCAGGCGTGGCCTCATTGGGCGACGGCTCCACACTCACTGGTTTCTCTCTCTCTCTGGTACCTCTTCCAATTGCTCATTACTTATTCATGGCCCTGGACAGTAAGTGCACGGATTAATCAAGGGCAGTCAGTACGGATTTGTTAAGGGAAGGTCGTGTCTGACTAACTTGATTGAATTTTTTGAGGAGGTAACAAGGAGGGTCGATGAGGGCAGTGCGTATGATGTAGTGTATATGGATTTTAGCAAAGCTTTGATAAGGCCCCACATGGCAAGGCAAAGTAGCAAGTTGGATCCAAAATTGGCTCAGAGGCAGGGAGCTGAGGGTAATGGTCGATGGATATTTTTGCGACTGGAAGGCTGTTTCCAGTGGGGTTCCACAGGGCTCAGTAGTCGATCTGTTGCTTTTTGTGGTATACATCTATGATTTAGACTTGAATGTAGGGGGTATGATTAAGAAGTTTGCAGATAATACAAAAATTGGCTGTGTGGTTGATAATGAAGAAGAAAGCGTAGACGGCAGGAAGATATCAATGTACTGGTCAGGTGGGCAGAACTGTGGCAAATGGAATTCAATCCGGAGAAGTGTGAGGTAATGCATTTGGGGAGGGCTAACAAGGCAAGTGATACACATTAAATGGTAGGACACTGAGAAGTGTAGAGGATCAGAGGGACCTTGGAGTGCATGTCCACAGATCCCTGAAGGTAGGACAGGTAGATAAGGTGGCTAAGAATGCAAAGGGGATAGAGGTTGAGCGCCTGAAATCCGGAGTTCGGAAATTTGGAATGTTCCAAAATCCAGACTCCCCCGCCTCGGCTGCGCGACCTCCGCCCCGCCTTGGCCGCCCAAACTCCCACCCTCCCTTTACCTCAGCCGCCCGACCTGCCCAGGTCTCAGTCCCCTCGAACTCTGACCTCGTCTGAACTCTGGGCATCCGACCTCCCTAGGCCTCGGCCCCCGCCTCAGCAGCCCGAACTCCGACCTCCCCAGGCCTTGGACCCCCCCGACCTCGCCTGACCCCCCCGCTACCTACTTCGGCCCGGGCGCTTCCAGATTCGTGATGTTGGAAAAACGTTCCGAAATCCGGAAATACGCAAAATCAGGAACGGACTTGATCCCGAGGTTTCCGGATGCTTCACCTGTACTTGCCTTTATTATCCGAGGCATAGAATATAAGCTGGGAGGTTATACTTGAACACTAGTTAGGCCACAGCTAGAATATTGCGTGCAGTTCTGGTCACCACATTACAGGAAATATGAAGTTGCAATAGAAAGGGTACAGAGATTTACGAGGATGTTGCCTGGACTGGAGAATTTTAGCTATGAGGAAAGATTGGATAGGCTGGGGTTGTTTTCTTTGGAACAGAGGAGGCTGAGGGGAGGCTTTATTGAGGTGTATAAAATTATGAGCAGCCAAATAGAGTGGATAGAAAGGACATATTTCCCTTAGGAGGTCAACAACAGGGGGTATAGATTTAAAGTAATTGGTAGGAGGTTTAGAGGGGAAATGTTTTCACCCAAAGGGTGGTGGGGATTTGGAACTCAGTGCCTGAATGGATGGTAGAGGCAGAAACCCTCCCCCCACATTTAAAAAGTACTTGGATGTGCACTTGGTGCCGTAACCTACAGGGCAATGGACCAAGAGTTGGAAAGTGGGATTAGGTGGATAGCTTTGTTGGCTTGTGCGGTCACAATGGGCCCAATGGCCTCCTTCTGTGCTGTAAATTTCTATGATTATGGAATGGGCAGATTAGCAGGACACGGAGCATCTGCTAAAGAGCAGAGTGCTGGGCTCCCACCAACTCACTGCTAAAACACACAAACTGTTTCTAAACTGATGGTGACGAGGCCAGACTGTGTGATGAACAATGGATTCATCCTCCTGAGTCAGTGAGTAGCACGAACTCACCATAACCCGCAGTCCGGTGTCAATCCCAGTTACTCAGAGGAAATCAACTGACATCTGGTTACAAATACTCAGAGAGATAAACACAGGAATTAAATGTCTGGTATGTGAGAGTAAAGGATTTCCTGAGTTAACAGTCCCCGTGTCCCTCCTTCTGCTGATTTCCTGAGCTCCCCACGCTCAAAACTACACATACATGTACACACATACACACACATCATGCGTACAAATGTACACACACACACACAATCCAATAGGGTCGCTTGATTATAATCGGGAGCAGGTAATCAGGCTAGGTTTGCCCTCTGTCTCGCCTGGGTGACTGAAGCCAATTGCACCCCCACCTCGGGTGAGATTGACTAACCCAACACAGGGACCAAACCTGGGATCTTGCTGTTCTATACAGCTCAGCTGCACAGTGATCAGGCAACGAGTGCAAGTGATTGCAATCAGATGATTTAACACCTTCCCTCCCTAGTTTCCCTGAATCCGAGTGCGTGGGACACAATGAACTCACTGATTGGCTTCATTGATTTACAAACTCCTGGGAAAGAGATGATTTTAGCAACCATTGACAAGGCTGCTGTTTGTAACAGGATGAGACTCACAAACCTCAGCTCATGAGAGAAAAAAGTTGTTTGTTGGCTTGCTGGTTGATCAGCTGCAGATGTTTAACATTCTGGTTGATTTTTTTGGCAGGGGGACAGAGTCCTCACAGAATAAAGCCAGACATTACATCTGCTGCCTGACTGTGAGCAAAATCCTTTTCTGGTTATGTCATGTGTTTAGAGTTGACTAAATGTTGTAGAGGGATTGAGAGCGGGGCACGGGGCAGGAAGACCGTGCATTGATCGCATTGGCTGGTGAGCTGGGCAAAGGGAGTCCCAACCAATGAAATGCTTGTGCCGAATTTCCTTTTCCAATGTTGGGCCAAGATCAATAATGAAACCCCCATCTTGTTTTCCTTTTAAACAAACCGTGGCTGAAATTAGGCTGATTCAGCTTCGGGAATAAGTTCTGTTTCCAAGTTAGATGTGTAGACAGGATGGGAAGGTCAGTGACTCAGCAGTGAGCAATGGAAACCCATTAAATGTAAATTCCTTCATTACACGGCAGATTAGAAATCCTACCACTAGATGTCTCCTGTGGGTTATCCTGTGTAGCAAGTACTTCCTGTTTGTGGACATCCAGCGTTAGGACCATGGCACTACACCCTCCCTCTTAGGAATATCGGAATGTCCAAGTCCATCTCACTGGTCTCCCAATCATAAGGGAGATTTACGAGGATGTTGCCCGGACTGGAGAATATTAGCTATGAGGAAAGATTGAACAGGCTGGAGTTGTTTTCTTTGGAACAGAGGTTGCTGAGGGGAGACCAAATTGATGTGTATAAGATTATGAGGGACCTGGATATAGTGGATAGAAAGGACCTATTTCCCTTGGCAGAGGGGCCAATAACCAGAGGGCAGAGATTTAAAGTAATTGGTAGGAGGTTTAGAGGGGATTTGAGGGGAAATTCTTTCACCCAGAGGGTGGTGGGGGTCTGGAACTCACTGCCTAAAAGGGTGGTAGAGGCAGAAATCCTCACACATTTAAAAAGTGGATATGCACTTGAAGTGCTGTAACCTACAGGGCTACGGACCAAGAGCTGGAAAGTGGGATTAGGCTGGATAACTCTTTGTTGGCCGGCGTGGACACGATGGGCCGAATGGTCTCCTTCTGTGCTGTAAATTTCTATGATTCTATGAAGACGCTCCTTAAAACTTTCCTCTTTAACCAAGCTTTTGTTTGATAACGCTCTGTGAAGCGCCTTGGGATGTTTTACTACATTAATGGTGCTATATAAATACAAGTTGTTGTTGTCATTAGGTTTCTGCAATTTCTTGACTGACATGCACATTATTTTGTTGTTCTCACACATACTGACACTAGCACTGTGCATTTTGTTGTGGATGCTGATATTCGGTCAGTCAGGGCAGTGTCCAGAGGATGCTCCTGGCAATAGTGTACGTTGGTCCTGGGGCAGCTGTCTGGCACTGACTGAGGAGTAATGCCTGTGGGGAGGCAGTGGAAGAATTGTGCCACTTTCTGCAAGTGAATCTGCAGCCAAACTCCAGCACTGCGAGTGGACAATGAAAGTGACAGCCCCCTTGAATGTTTTTGCCTCAGGCTCCTTCCAGGGGGCCACTGGAGACATCAGTCAATCAGCAGTGCATCATTGCAAAAAGCAGAGGGCTGATGCAACATGGACCACAGGGAACAACCGGAGACCCCTGGGATATCATCCAATAGCAGGATTCTCAAAAGCCGACGCTGTCATTAGTGGCACTCATCTAGTTCTATTTTCTGCTGCACACAGGACTAATTCGTACATGAACTGCAGGGGCTACTAATCCATCAATGTGCAGCCTCTGTCTGACCCTGTGCTTTAGATGTGAGGTTGAATGCAGCCATGATGCATTCATTTGACATCAGTCTACAGCACCCTCATTTTTGGCATTCAACCAGCAAGTGCCGTGGTTCTGTGGGCAGGGCTTTTCTCTCTGACTCAGAAGGTTGTGTGTTCAAGTCCCACTCCAGAGACTTCATAGAAATTTCCAGCACAGGAGGCCATTGGCCTATCACGCCTGTACTGGCTCTTTGAACATAAGAAGCAGGAACAGGAGTGGGCCAGAAAGCCCTTCAGCCTGCTCCGCCATTCAATAAGATCATGGCTGATCTTTAACCTCAACTGCACTGTCCCGGCCGATCCCCATATCCCTCGATTCCCCATAAATCCAAAAATCATTCTATCTCAGCCTTGAATATACTCAACAACTGAGCCTCCACAATCCCTTCGGGTAGAGAATTCCAAAGATTCACAACCCTCTGAGTGAAGAAATTCCTCATCTCATTCTTCAAAGGCCGATCCCTTATCCTGAGATTCTGACCTCTAGTTTTAGAATCTCCAGCCAAGGGAAACAACCTCTCAGCAGCTACCCTGTCAATCCCCCTCAGAATCTTACATGTTTTAATGAAATCACCTCTCATTCTTCTAAACTCCAGAGAGTATAGGAGCAATCTACTTAATAAAGAGCAGTCGTGCTTAGTCCCATATTCCCGCTTTTTAAGCCAAATCTAGGCTGACACTCCCAGTGCAGTACTGAGGGAGTGCTGCACTGTCGGAGGGACAGTACTGAGAGAATGCCGCACTGTTGGAGGAGCAGTACTGAGGGAGCGCCACACTGTCGGAGGAGCAGTACTGAGGGAATGCCGCACTGTCGGAGGGGCAGTACTGAGGGAGCGCCACACTGTCGGAGGGGCAGTACTGAGGGAGCGCCGCACTGTCGCAGGAGCAGTACTGAGGGAATGCCGCACTGTCGGAGGGGCAGTACTGAGGGAGCGCCACACTGTCGGAGGGGC
The DNA here is from genome assembly GCF_044704955.1 of Pristiophorus japonicus. NCBI lineage: Eukaryota > Metazoa > Chordata > Chondrichthyes > Pristiophoridae > Pristiophorus > Pristiophorus japonicus. The sequence goes on along the minus strand of NC_091988.1, from coordinate 205,855,172 downwards.
AGTACTGAGGGAGCGCCGCACTGTTGGAGGGGCAGTACTGAGGGAGCGCCGCACTGTCGGAGGGGCAGTACTGAGGGAGTGCCGCACTGTCGGAGGGGCAGTACTGAGGGAGCGCCGCACTGTCGGAGGGGCAGTACTGAGGGAGCGCCGCACTGTTGGAGGGGCAGTACTGAGGGAGCGCCACACTGTTGGAGGGGCAGTACTGAGGGAGCGCCGCACTGTCGGAGGGGCAGTACTGAGGGAGCGCCGCACTGTTGGAGGGGCAGTACTGAGGGAGCGCCGCACTGTTGGAGGGGCAGTACTGAGGGAGCGCCGCACTGTTGGAGGGGCAGTACTGAGGGAGAGCCGCACTGTCGGAGGGGCAGTACTGAGGGAGCACTGCACTGTTGGAGGGGCAGTACTGAGGGAGCGCCGCACTGTCGGAGGGGCAGTACTGAGGGAGCACTGCACTGTTGGAGGGGCAGTACTGAGGGAGCGCCGCACTGTCGGAGGGGCAGTACTGAGGGAGCACTGCACTGTTGGAGGTACCGACTTTCGGATGAGACATTAAACCAAAGTCCTGTCTGCCCTCTCCGGTTGACGTAAAATCGCATGGTACTATTTCAAAAAAGAGCTTTGAGTTTTGCCTGATGTCCTGGCCAATGTTTATCCTTCAACCAACAACACGGAACAGATTATCTGGTCATTATCACATTGTTGTTTGTGGGAGCTTGCTGTGAGCAAACTGGCTGTTGTGTTAGTGACTATGCTTCAAAAGGTATTTTATTGTCTGTAAAGCACTGTGGGACGTCCTGAGGTCATGAAAGTAAATGTAAGTTTTTTCTTTCTTTAAGTCAAGAGCTGGTTATTGAGTCACAGAGAAAATTCACTTCGCCTCGGCTCATGACCATTGTCGCCAGGCGGGGGGTGAGGGGATTAAAATACCCCCCTAAAGGTGACTGGTCTGCCACTTGCTTTAATGCCCCATCATGAGGCAGAGAGGGACTTCAGAAAATTAAAGGGGAAAGAGAACAAAAAAGGAAAGCGTTAAATAAATGAATAAATAAACTGCATGCAAGATATCAAAGGAGCACTTCTTGTGAAATGAGTCTTTGACAGCTGTTGTAAACGGTTTCACACTTAGTCTCACTACGCCGTGAGGTTAATGATTACATACATCCAGCTAACTGCAGAAGCACAACTGAAGAGAGTTTGTAAATGAGTTTAGAGACCGCAAACATTCCTGTGTCAGTTCAAACCCGTTACACTTCCCGTAATTCAGCTCTGTTCCCGCGCTTTCTTGTATCATGAAGATCAATGAGGAGACAGGATGTTATACAGGAAACGTCCGCCAGCCTTTAACTATTTAAAGACTCTCTCTAAGGCCACATTTACTACAGCGGAACAGAAACTATTTACAGCTGCTGTAGTAAGTAGCTAGTGAGTGCTGGAACTTTATCAGTTGTACAGAAACTAGTCATTTATACACACGGCAGAGGACTGGAAACTTGGAAATTGGGGTCTGATTTTTAAACTTTATGTTCACTAAAGGGACAGATTTTATTAATTTTAAAACTGCAAATACACAGCAGGCCCATCAGAGTCTGAAAGGAAAGGAGGTTCCTGCTGCGCGACTTCATCCTGTACTTCAATCCCTTCCCTCAGACATTGACCGGACCTTTCTCATTGCAGTTGCAATTTTTACTGAGGGAGTGCTGTGCTGTCGGAGGGGCCGTCTTTCAGATGTGACATTAAACTGAGGCTCTGTCTGCCCTCTCAGGTGGATGTTAAAGATCCCATGGCCACTATTCAAAGAGCAGGTGAGTTCTCCCTAGTGTCATAGAATGATACAGCACAGAAGGCCATTCGGCCCATCATGTTTGTGCCGGCTCTTTGAAAGAGCTATCCAATTAGTCCCGTTCCCCTGCTCTTTCCCCATAGCCCAGCAAATCTTTTCCCTTCAAGTATTTTATTTAAGTGTCGTGGGCCAATATTTATCCCTCAACCAACACCTAAAAACAGATTATCTGGTCATTATCTCTACTGTTAGTGAGACCTTGCTGTATATATGAGTGTGACTCCAATAATTCCCTCCCTGGGAGTGGGATCCTGCACAGTCCTGGTACCCCACTCTGACCTGACGACCAACATTACTGCAGCAGAGAGAAGCTGGATTGTGAGTTTGTGCTGACACCAGACCAGGCCAGGCTTATTTAGGGCTGTTAAGGTCAGTGATACTGTACCGACAGTTATAGTTTCCATCCTGTGCATGTGCTATCTGCATGTCCTGCGTTTAACCATCACCAAAAGCTCAGTGAACAACACATACAACAGTTGCTGTGCTTTCTCACATCCATACACCTTCAAAGTCAGCATCAAATGCACTTTGGCAACATTTTACATATATTTCCAACCTCCGAGGTTCTTCATGAAGTCAGGTGACTTTCTCCCCGGTATCTGCTGATGCTGCTCACCAGACGACCACCAGGTGTTGCTCACATGCCGTCTGCGATGAGGGATCGAGGCGATGGGCCAAAGTTTGAGTGCAGCAAACACCCAGGTTCAAAGAAAACAGAGCACTCCCACCCAGCCGAGAAAGCAACTTTATCTTTTTGACTATATTAAAACGGCCACTGATGCATTGGAGATGGTGGAGAGAAGAATGACAAGGGTATCCTTGTACATGAATCACTGAAGATTAACATGCAGGCATTGCAAGCAATTAGGAAAGCAAATGGTATCTTGGCCATTATTACAAAAGGATTAGAGTATAAGAGATCTTACTGCAATTATACAGGGCCCTGGTGAGACCGCATTATGTACAGTTTTGGTCTCTTTACCTAAGGAAGGATATACTTCTCAGAGGGAGCGCAACAAAGGTTCACCAGACTGATTCCTGGGATGGGCCTATATTCTCTAAAGTTTAGAAGAATGAGAGGTGATCTCATTGAAACATATAAAATTCTTACAGGGCTTGACAGGGTAGATGCAGGGAGGATGTTTCCCCGGGCTGGGGAGTCTAGAACCGGGGTCTCAGAATAAGGGCTCGGCCATTTAGGACTGAGATGAGGAGAAATTTCTTCACTCAGAAGGTGGTGAATCTCTGGAATTCTCTGCCCCAGAGGGTTGTGGAGGCTCAGTCGCTGAGTATATTCAAAAGAGATCGATAGATTTTTGGATATTAAGGGAATCAAGGGATATGTGGATATTACGGGAAGGTAGAGTTGTGGTAGAAGATCAGCCATGATATTACTGAATGGTGGAGCAGGCTCGAGGGGCCGAATGGCGTCCTCCTGCTCCTAGTTCTTACGTTGTCATGGTTAAAAAGCTTAGCTGGGTAAGTCTCCCCTCATAAAGCTAATTTTGCTAAGTTAAGGAGTGATTTGGCCACAGTTGCCTGGAAACAGCTACTTGTGGGTAAATCAGTGTCGGAACAGTGGGAGGCATTCAAAGAGGAGATCCGGAAGGCTCAGGCCGAACATGTGCCCTTAAAGAAAAAGGGTGGGAAAAATAATTCTAGAGCCCCCTGGATGTCTAGGGACTTACAGGGGAGGAGAAAGAAAAAAAAGGACGCTTATGTCATATACCAATGGCTAAATACTATAGAAGCTTTAGAGGGATATAGAAAGTTAAGAGGCAAAATTTAAAAAGATATTAGGAATGCTAAGAGAGAGCACGAAAAATTCTTGGCGAGTAAAATTAAGGAAAACCCTAAGATGTTCTATTAATATATTAAGAGTAAGAGGGTAACTAAAGAAAGGGTAGGGCCTATTAGAGACCATGAGGGTAATCTCTGTGTGGAGGCGGAAGATGTTAGGAGGGTTCTTAATGAATACTTTGCATCTGTTTTCACAAAGGAAAGGAGCAATGCAGATACTGCTATGGAGAAGGAGTGTGATATTCTGGATGAAATAAATATAGTGAGAGAAGAAATATTAAGGGGTTTAGCAGCTTTGAAAGTAGATAAGTCCCTGGGCCTGGATGAAATGCAACCCATGTTGAGCGAAGCAAAAGAGGAAATAGCAGAGGCCTTGACCATCATTTTCCAGTCCTCTTTGGATCTGGGCATGGTGCCGGAGGATTGGAGGATTGCTAATGTAGTACTCTTGTTTAAGAAGTGAAAAAGGGATAGGCCGAGTAATTACAGGCCTGTCAGCCTAACTTCAGTGGTGGGAAAATTATTGGAAAAAATCCTGAAAGACAGGATAAATCTACATTTGGAAAGGCAAGGATTAATTAGGGACAGTCAGCACGGATTTGTTAAAGGAATATCTTTTTTGACTAACCTGATTGAATTTTTTGAGGAGGTAACTAAGAGGGTCGATGAGAGTAGTGTGTATGGACTTTAGCAAAGCTATTGATAAGATCCCACATGGTAGACTGGTCATGAAGGTTAAAGCCCATGGGATCCAGGGCAAAGTGGCAAGTTGTATCCAAAATTGGCTTAGGGGTAGGAAGCAAAGAGTAATGGTTGATGGATGTTTTTGTGACTGGAAGGATGTTTCCAGTGGGGTTCCTCAGGGCTCAGTACTGGGTCCCTTGCTTTTTATGGTATTGATTTGGATTTGAATATAGGGAAGAAGTTTGCAGATGACACTAAAATTGGTTGTGTGGTTGATAATGAAGAGGAAAGTCATGAGCTGCAGGAGGATATCAATCTACTGGTCAGGTGGGCAGAGCAGTGGCAAATGGAATTTAATTCAGAGAAGTGTGAGGTAATGCACTTTGGGAGGGCTAATAAGGAAAGGGTATACACATTAGGCAGTAGGACACTTAATAGTGTAGATGAACAAAGGGACCTTGGAGTGCTTGTCCACAGATCCCTGAAAGTAGCAGGCCAGGTGGATAAGGTGGTTAAGAAGGCATACGGAATGCTTGCCTTTATTGACCGAGGCATAGAATATAAGAGCAGGGAGGTTTTGCTTAAATTGTATAATACTTTGGTTAGGCCACAGCTGGAGTACTGCGTGCTGTTCTGATCGCCGTGTTATAGGAAGGACGTGATTGCATTAGAGAGGGTGCAGAGGAGATTTACTGGGATTCTGCCTGGAATGGAGAATCTTAATTATGAGGACAGATAGGATAGGCTGGGTTTGTTCTCATTGGAACAGAGGAGGTTGAGAGGAGACCTCATTTAGGTGTACAAAATATTGAGGGGCCTGGACATAGTGGATAGTAAGGGTCTATTTCCATTGGTGGAGGGGTCTATTACGAGGGGGCATAGTTTTAAGGTGGTTGGTGGAAGGTTTTGAGGGGATTTGAGAGGGGGCTTCTTTACGCAGAGGGTTGTGGGGATCTGGAACTCGCTGCCCGGAAGAGTGGTGGATGCAGAAACCCTCACCACTTTTAAGAGATGGTTGGATGGGCACTTAAAGTGCAGTAACCTGCAGGGTTACGGACCTAGAGCTGGTAATTGGGATTAGACTGGATGACCTTTTGTTGGACGGCGCAGATATAATGGTAAGTACTGCAGGGAATAGAATACGGCCAGGGTGATCTCCTGGATTGTTTCGATCGGCTGGATGGGTCGGAGAGGAATTTTCCCAGATTTTTCCCCCCTAAATTGGCCTGGGTTTTTATCTGGTTTTTGCCTCTCCCAGAAGATCACATGGGTCCGGTTGGGGTGGAGTGTAGAATGTTTCAGTATAAGGGGTGTTGCAGTTGTGTGAGGCAGACTGGTTGGGCTGGGTACTCTTTGCCTTTCCGTCATTGTTCATAAGTTTATATGTAACCTTCAGGGCTGCTGACCGAGGGCCGTGCGGCTCTTTGTCGGCCGGCGCGGACACGATGGACCGAAATGGCCTCCTTCTGCGCTGTAAATTTCTATGTTTCTATAACAGAGTCTGAAGAAAAGGAACCATCTTTGTCACTCTTCTCTCACCATCTCCAATGTATCAGTGACTGTTTTAATATACATCACCTACCTCTGCACACACATTTATGTTGCACTGTGATTTAAACAACCAGTTCTAAATACCAAACATAGCAAAGAAACCCCAAGATCGAGGTTTTTAAAAGTTGGCACCAAGGCTGATCTCCCTCTCTGCAAGCAGTACCTGAGCTGGTCTCCTCTGCCACTGCATCCACCACCATCCTTGCTCCTTTCACCCACTCTCATCCCTGCCATTGGTTGAAGTCTCCTGCCCCCAGTAATAGGTATTGTTTGACTTGATCTACAAGTTAAACCTCTGTCCCAGACGATGTTAAGCCAACCCCTCACCAACCGACCTAACTACTGGGTTTCAGTTCCCATTTGATCTCCGGACATCTCCGATGGACCACCTGTGAATCTTCGGTGCTGCTGGACTCCCCGGAGCCACTGACAACTGTTGAACGGGAGAGCCTTACTGTGCTTGACGCCGGGACTGCGCTTCCCCATCACCGGCTCCACCTCCCTTCCTAACCACGTACTCAGGGTGAACCAGGCCGTACAAAACCATGGTATCCTGAGCTTCTATCCCGCGTTCTCAACATCACCAAACCACTCACCTCCATGACATTGCTCATCTCTGCAACCCCTCACTGCCACTGAACTCATTAACCACCATCGAGTCACCAAACTATTTGATTCCTCCAGCAGCCTGCTCACTGGCCTCCCATCCTCCGCAAACTCCAGCTTGTTCAAAGCTCTGCTCCCTGTATCCTGTCCCGTTTACCCATCAACAACAACTTGCATTTATATAGCACTTTTAATGTAGTAAAATGTTCCAAGACGCTTCACAGGCGTGTTATCTAACAAAATTTGACACCGAACCACATAAACATAGGGCAGGTGATCAAAAGCCTGGTCAAAGAGGTAGGTTTTAAGGGGCATCTTACAGTAAAGAAGCAGAGAGGTTTATGGAGGGAATTCAAGAGCTTAGGGCCTAGGCAGCTGAAATCACAGCAGCCATTGGTGGAGCGATTAAAATTGGGGCCAGAATTGAAGGAGCACAAGGATCTTGGAGGGTTGTAGTCCCGGAGGAGGTTACAGAGATATGTCTGCACTCGGTCCGTGCAGCAGAGCTGGTCTGCAGCCGTCTTGGGTAATCCTTGCCACTGGACTAAGCCCTAGCTCTATCGAGCCCGTGTGGTGGCTGATGTGCAACGGCCACCCCACATTAAAAAAATCCATGCACAGGCATCTTCTAGCTCCCTTTGTTCGGGAGCTAGAATGTTAGGTCCTTCATTGAAAGACCTGTGAACTCATCTCTTTTTGGCGTGGAAGCAAGTCATCCTCGATTCGAGGGACTGTCTAAGACAGAGATACGGAGGGGTGAAGCCATAAATGGATTTGAAAGAGAACTTTAAATTCAAGTTGATGCCGTCGAGAACCAACGTAGGGTGAACGGGACTTGGCGCAAGTTAGGATACTGACAGCAGAGACTTGGATGAGCTCAAGTTTGTGGAGGGTTGAAGCCGGCCAGGAGGAGCGTTGGAATAATCACGTCTAGAGGTCACAAAGGCATGGATGAGGGTTTCAGCAGATGGACTTAGGCAGGGGCAGGTTGGGCGATATTACGGAGTTGGAAATAGGCGGCCTTGGTGATGTATGGTCAGCTCATCTTGGGGTCAAATATGACACTAAGGTTGCGAATGGTCTGGTTCAGCCACAGACAGCTGTCACGGAGAGGGATGGAATTTGGTGGCTTAGAAGGTTATGCTAAGATGAAGTAGTGTGGGAGGAGTCCTGTGTGGAGCATAAACATGGGCATAGACCAGGTGGGCCGAATGGCTGGTTTGTGTGCTATGCATTCTATGTAATTCTAAGTAAAGGCGCTATATAAATGTAAGGTGTTGCTGTCTGTAGTTTCTCTCTCAGTGGGTTTAGATTTTTGATAGCAGACAGGAAACATTTCAAAGTTTAGTAATATCACACCGAACCTCTTGGCAAATGTCCATGTTGGGGAATCCCAGGTGGTAGTACGTGTGTTACCTCTGTGCTGCACAGGGTACTTGCACTGCACTGATCCAGGGTAAGACGTGCTGGGATGAGGAACCTGTGCCCGGAATCCATCCCTCTGTTACAGTCACCATCTTTCATAAGAACACAGAAATAGGAGGAGTAGGCCCATTGAGCCTGCTCCATTCAATAAGATCATGGTTGAACTTCAACCTCAACTCCACTTTCCCGCACTATCCCCATATGCCTTGATTCCCTTAGTGCCCAAAATCTATTGATCTCAGTCTTCAATATACTCAACTCCTCCTCTCTGAAGTTGGTAACTGGTACTGAGACTCGGGTCCATGGGCACCCCACCTTGGAGCGTGGTTTAGTCAGAAGGTTGTGGGTTCAAGCCCACAAAGAAGTACCTGAAATAAAAGTAATTTCACACCCTAATTATTAAAAAAACTAAAGTGCACAGTGCTGGTCTCCATATTATAAAAAGGATACTAGAGAGGTGCAAAAATAATTCACAAGAATGAAACCACTACTGAGAGGTTATAACCATCAGGAAAGACTGAACAGGCTGAGATTCCTTTCTCTAAAAAATGGAGGGGTGATCTGATAGAGGTAATAGTGACCTAATAATCAAGCTGAGAGTACAAGGTTCAGCCCACCCGTGTCTGGATATTACACTTTCATAGAATTTACAGCATAGAAACAGGCCATTGGGTCCAACGGGTGTTTATGCTCCACACCAGCCCCCTCCATCTCACCCCATCACCATATCCCTCTATTCCTTTCGCCCTCATGTGCTTATCTAACTTACCCTTAAATGCATCAATACTATTCGCCTCAACTACACCTTGTGGGAGCGAGTTCCACATTCTCACCACTCTCTGGGTAAAGAAGTTTCACACTCAGAAGAAACCTCCAGCACATTTGAGAGGCATGGCACACCTGCTTTAAAGGGTCGGCACACCCACTGACGAGATGCTTGGCCCATTTCTTTGTAGGCCTGCTGCGACACTGACCCAAGGGGTTGGTGCCTTGCAGTGGCACAGAGGGGCAGCACCCCACTCCCCTCACAAGCACCTCAAGCTGCAGCACCACTTCAACAGCTGTTAAACAAGGGGTTGGGCTCGGGGCTGCTGTCTATTAAGGCATGTCAGAATCTCAGGGGTCCCTTTCCCTTCATTCCTTAAGAGTCCTCTCCGTTCAGCCTTCGCATGCTACACTTCGAGGTTTGAGTGGACTATCTGTACACACAGGCTCACCTATGGGATTTGGACGAGGTATTGGAGGACTTGCAGAGACTGTGCAGCAATAGTGTGGCAGCAATTGAGCCTTGAGTAGAGTAGGGGAGAAAAATAGAAGAGTAAAATACTGTTTGAAGTCCCTCCCTGGTATGGTCACATGACATGTCACCATCTTCAGTATATCATTTTGGCGGGATCCTGTGGGTAGTCACTCCCCCCCGCCGATGATTACTTGTAAATATAAAAATAACCTGGTGTGATAACACTAAAACATGTTGGCTGGACTTGGTGCAGTAGCCTCTCTTTTCTCGAGTCAAAAGTCATTTCCCAAACCACTCGAAGCTCCCTGTGGTTGACTGAATTCTCTATGAATGAGACAGTACTGGTGACCCAGGCTATAGATAGATTTGGTGATTAGAAACAGCCTTTAAAAATGGTTACGGCACAAGGCAGGCTTCAACAGAACTGAAAAGTAGAGAAGTTATCTTAAGCTTGTATAAAACCATGGTTAGACCACACTTGGGAGTACTGTGTGCAGTTCTGGTCTGCATATTACAAAAATGATAGAGGCACTGGAGAAAGCACAAAAACAATTTACTGGAATGATACCAGAACGGAGAGGTTATAACTATCACAAAAGAGGAGGTTAAGAGGTGACCTCATAGAGGTCTTTAAAATGATGAAGGGGTTTGATAGAATGAACATAGATGTTTCCAGTTGTGAGGGAGTCCAAAACTAGGGACCATAAATATAAGATAATCACTAATAAATCCAATAGGGAATTAAGGAGAAACTTCTTTACCCAGAGAGTGGTGAGAATGTGGAACTTACTACCACAGGGAGTGGTTGAGACGAATTATATAGATACATTTAAGATGAAGCTAGATAAGTGGAGGAGGGAACCGACAAGAATCAGGAGAGGTCAAGGTTTTAGAAGTTTACGACCAACATTAAAGGGGATCTGCTTTACTGGTAGTGTAGCTCCATATGGCTCAAAAGACTGCTATAGGCTATGACCTCGGTGCACCTATTTCAGTCGAGTGATGCTAAAACATTATCTACGAGCCTGTGGTTTCACTCAGCATGGCCACAGATAGCACTTCTAAGAATTCGAAGGAGGAAAAGGTGCAGCTCCGAACCAGAGACTGGGGTGAAACTGGGTCAATGAAACCAAAACTCAGCCCCATGAAACTCAGTTTGTATTTTAATACTCTACATTCCCTGAAAGCTGTAACTTAACGATAACTTATACTGAGGGAGCTCTGAGTGTAGCAATCTTAGTGGGGTGAATGAAGAGATGGTCAGTTAGGGGAGGTGAGGTGTTGGGGTACAGGGAGTGAGTTCTGGGCGGGGGGGAAGAGAGGTATTGGGGTACAGGGAGAGAGTTCTGGGCGGGGGAAGAAGGTATTGGGGTACAGGGAGAGAGTTCTGCACCGGGGGGGGGGAGTGAGGTATTTGGGTACATGGAGAGAGTTCTGGGCGGGGTGGGGGGGAGGTATTGGGGTACAGGGAGAGAGTTCTGGGCAGGGGGAGGGAGGTATTGGGGTACAGGGAGAGTGTTCTGGGCAGGGGGGGGGGGGGGAGAAGGTATTGGGGTACAAGGAGAGTTCTGGGCGGGAGGGAGGTAGTGGGGTACAGGGAGAGAGTTCTGGGCGGGGGGGGGGGTATTGGGGTACAGGGAGAGAGTTCTGGGTGGGGGGGTATTGGGGTACAGGGAGAGTGTTCTGGGCGGGGGGGGGGAGAAGGTATTGAGGTACAGGGAGAGAGTTCTGGGCGGGGGGGGGAGGTAGAGAGCTCTGGGCGAGGTGTGGGGGCCCAGGGAGAGTTCCATGGGAAGGGGCAGATGATGTGGCTGAAAGCCCCGTTACCCAGAGAGGGGAGAATGTGTGAGAGTTGAAGCAGGATGAACTCGGGGTAGGTGGGGGGGGATTTCCACAAGTTTCAGGCTCTTTCTGGAATCTTGTCCAAAGCCTGTTGTTCATGTGAGAAACTCAGGACTGATGGGCAACCAGCTGTCTAACTGGATGGCCTCACAGCCAGGTCTTTCTTTCTGTCTGGATTCACATTGTGAATGGTGGTGGACAATTAAACAACTAGTGGGAGGAGGCGACACCATGAACATTCCCACCCTCAATGATGGAGAAGCCCAGCACGTGAGTGCAAAATTCAAGGCTGAAGCATTTGGAATCATCTTCAGCCAGAAGTGTCGAGTGGATGATCCAACTCAGCCTCCTCCTGAGGTCCCCACCTTCACAGAAGCCAGTCTTCAAACGGTTCGATTCACTCCACATGACATCAAGAAACGGCTGAGCGCACTGGATACAGCAAAGGCTACGGGCCCTGACAACATACCGGCTGTCGTGCTGAAGATTTGTCTCCCAGGACTAGTCGCACCTCTAGCCTAGCTTTCCAGTACAGCAGCTACAACACAGGCATCTACCTGACAATGTGGAAAACTGCCCAGGTATGTTGTGTCCACAAAAGGCAGGACAAATCCAATCCGGCCAATTACCGTCCCATCAGTGTACTCTCAATCATCAGCAAAGTGATGGAAGGGGTCGTCGAGAGTGCTATTAAACAGCACTTACTCACCAATAACCTGCTCACTGATTATCCGTTTGGGTACCGCCAGAACCACTCGGCTCCAGACCTCATTACAGTCTTGGTCCAAACATGGACAAAACAGCTGAATTCCAGAGGTAAGGTGAGAATGACTGCCTTTGATATCAAGGCAGCATTTGACCGAGTGTGGCATCAAGGAGCCCGAGTAAAACTGAGGTCAATGGGAATCAGGGGGAAACTCTCCACTGGCTGGAGTCATACCCAGCACAAAGGAAGATGGTTGTAATTGTTGGAGGGCAATCATCACAGCTCCAAGACATCGCTGTAGGCCCAACTATACTCAGCTGCTTCATCAATGACCTTCCCTCCATCATAAGGTCAGAAGTGGGGATGTTCGCTGATGATTGCAGTGTGTTCAGTTCCATTCGCAACTCCTCAAATAATGAAGCAGTCCATACCAGCATGCAGCAAGCCCTGGACAACATTCAGGCTCGGGCTGATAAGTGGCAAGTAACATTCCCGCCACACAAGTGGCAGGCAATGACTATCTCCAACAAGAGAAAGTCTAAAAACTGCCCCCTGACATTCAATGACATTACCATCGCCGAATGCCCCACCATCAACATCCTGAGGTCACCACTGACCAGAAATGTAACTGGACCAGCCACATAAATAATGTGCCAACAAGAGCAGGTCAGAGGCTGGGTATTCTGCGGCGAGTGTCTCACCTATTGAAACTCAAAGCTTTTCCACCATCTACAAGACACAAGTCAGGAGTGTGGAATATCATCCTGACTTGGAAGTTCCTTCATTGGCGCTGGGTAAAAATCCTGGTAACAACACAGTACCTTCACCACACAGACCACCTTCTCAAGGGCAAATAAGGACGGGCAATAAATGCCGGCCTTGCCAAAGATGCCCACATCCCATGAATAAATTTAAAAAAATCAACAGTACAGACTGAATATCCCAGATTCTCTCCTAGCCAGGTATGTATTCTTTATATGAACCACCTTGATCCCTTGATTAGATCCCAGCCTGTTCTTTACCCTGCACTGTAGACTCTCTCCCTTAACCCCTTGTTATCTCTCTCCCCAAGATTAGAAGTCTCTGTTGAAACTTTGGCCACATCTTCAGTCACCTCCCGGAACACTTTTCCTGATTTACTCCTCAGTGTTCAATCCCCTGTGAAGGTCTAGCAGTTCTAAAGCTGTTGGTGCATTCATTTGAACTGATGCATTTTACAGACAGTCCCCAAGTGTAATTCCTCAGAATGCATGTATCTCCATCACCACCCTGTGGCAGTTTTAGATACTGCAGACAGGCACGTACCAGCCTGTGGAGTTAACAGTTCAGCCTATCAAACATCACACTTTCAATTATCCAGAAGTACTTTTAACAGGCACTCATACTCAACACATTACAGACCTATAAACTGGATACTGTTTGTGTAGGAATTATTGATGAGCAAGCAGAATTCTTTATGCAAAAGTGTTAGCTAAATATTTTAGCCAGACATCTGCTAAATACTTTTTTCTTCTCTGTGAAAAATGAGAAATATCACATGCCAATTTCATCATGATGACACAGTTCGATGCAACTTACATCACATGGAGTAAGTTTCCGGCTTGTGCAGGGAAGTGCGGACTCTGCAGAGAGCGGAATCAGATACCGGCTGGATTGGAGATCACCTCTGATAAAAAGTAGATGAAATAACAGGTAATATAAGCGATGTCGATCTTCTGGACTGGTTTTGATCGCCTAAAGGAATTGGAGAGTATCGTTACAGTAATTGTCCCTGGGTTTCTTGCCTTTCCCAGGGGTTTATGTAGCTGCTGGGGGTACCTAACCATGACTGTGTGGGGCAACTTTGATGGACCAGGTGGTCTTTTCCTGTCCCTCATTTCCTTACGTTCGTAAATAGCGAGGGGAGTGGTTAGGAGAACTTTCTTTATGCAGATAATTGTTGGGGGAGTATGAAATACTTTCCAGAGAACATTGTGTCTTTAAATGGAAAATAGGATGAATATTTGAAGCAAAGGAAGATGCATGACTATGAGGAGGGAACGGGGCACAGGGACTCGTTTTGGACAGCAGCTGTCACTGACACGTTGGGCCAAATGGCGCCTTCCTGTGCTGTAAACTTCTATGGTTGCAACCAATGTCCCCTCTTATTTTTGGGGGTGTGTGGCCCCTTTAACGGGCTGCGTCAAATTTCTGCGCCTGCGCGGTTTTTCCGTTCAAAAGCCAGTGACGGGCCAGCGCAAGACCTCCAGAGCGCTGCACAACTGTGCAGCTCAACAGGAACTTTAGTTGTAACCACTCTCTGCACTGGCTCAGCTCCAGCCAGGTGATCTCTCTCTTCCAGGTGTTTAACATCAGCTCCTAATCCCCCAAATTACCCGCCCTTCACTCCAGCCTCAATACGGCCTACCTTTTACACTGCCTGTCCCTGCTTAGCTGACAGACTCCAGAAAGTTATTATAATGTATGACCAAATGGTGTATAATTTACTGGCTTATTCCGTTTCACTTCCTTGGAAAGGATCAGGGCAGATTTCAAAAGAAAAATAATTTTAGTTTACAACTGTAAAATACATAAGAACATAAGAAATAGGAACAGGAGTAGGCCATACGGCCCCTCGAGCCTGCTCCGCCATTCAATAAGATCATGGCTGATCTGATCATGGACTCAGCTCCACTTCCCCGCCCACTCCCCATAATCCCTTATCGTTTAAGAAACTGTCTATTTCTGTCTTAAATTTATTCAATGTCCCAGCTTCCACAGCTCTCTGAGGCAGCAAATTCCACAGATTTACAACCCTCTGGGGGAAGAAATTTCTCATCCCAGTTTTAAATGGGCGGCCCCTTATTCTAAGATTATGCCCTCTAGTTCTAATCTCCCCTATCAATGGAAACATCCTCTCTGCATCCACCTTGTCAAGCCCCCTCCTAATCTTATACGTTTCGATAAGATCACCTCTCATTCTTCTGAATTCCAATGAGTAGAGGCCCAACCTACTCAACCTTTCCTCATAAGTCAACCCCCTCATCCCCGGGATCAACCTAGTGAACCTTCTCTGAACTGTCTCCAAAGCAAGTATATCCTTTCGTAAATATGGAAACCAAAACTGCATGCAGTATTCCAGGTGTGGCCTCACCAATACCGTGTATAACTGGAGCAAGACTTCCCTGCTTTTATACTCCATCCCCTTTGCAATAAAGGCCAAGATACCATCGGCCTTCCTGATCACTTGCTGTACCTGCATACTATCCTTTTGTGTTTCATGCACAAGTAACCCCCAGGTCCTGCTGTACTGTGGCACCTTGCAATCTTTCTCCATTTAAATAATAACTTGTTCTTTGATTTTTTTTCTGCCAAAGTGCATGACCTCACACTTTCCAACATTATACTCCATCTGCCAAATTTTTGCCCACTCACTTAGCCTGTCTATGTCCATTTGCAGGTTTTTTGTGTCCTCCTCACACATTGCTTTTCCTCCCATCTTTGTATTGTCAGCAAACTTGGCTACGTTATACTCAGTCCCTTCTTCCAGAAGATCCTAGAATTCAGAGGCAGTCCCAGGAGACACCCACTGTGTCAAAACATTCCTGCTTATAATTCTCAGTAAACTGCTTGCAATGGCTGAAGGGTCAGTGCTGTACTATTCTATGATCGATAATCTCACAGACACTTCACCAAAACACATAGCACCACCTTGTGGCGAAATTGTACATTTTTAGCAAGTGAGCTGGAATTTATATGGAACACTTTTAAAGAAAGAACTTGCATTTATAAAGCACCTTTCATGCCCTCAAGACATTGTAAAACACCTCACAGCCGATGAATTATTGGGGTTTAGTCATTACTGTTTTGCAGGCAAATACAACAGCCAATTTACGCACAAAATCTCACCAACAGAACATTTGTTTTATGGCGCTGTTGGTAAAGGGTTGGAAAATAACAACCTGCTCTTTGAATGGTACCGTGAGATCTGTAACATCTTATTGTTTGTGGCACCTTGCTGTGCGTATGCAAAATAAGTGATCACAATTACAAAACAAAGTACTTAATTGGCTGTAAAACACTTTGGGATGAAAGGCGCTAAATATATATATAAATGCCAGTTCCTTCTTAATAGCTTTTACCATTTTCTAAAAATCATTACAGAGTATGATCATACTCCTTGGGGTCATTCATAAGTGTGTTTTAATGAATGTGAATAAGTTCTGAATTCCAACAGCAGTTGTAAGTGTTTATTTCAATGATTATTAAAAAAATACTGGCCTTCTGAGGAAGTAGCCTCTGAAAAACTGTAATGAATGTAATTGAAGCTTTACAATGCTTTCTGCATTCCTCAGTAGTGTCAACTCAGTTTAGTTGGTAGTACTTTCATCCCTGCATTAGGTTGTGGGTTCAAGCTCCACTCCAGGACTTGAGCACATAACCCAGGTTGACACAGATGCCCTCATTAGTCTGTGGGTATTTTGGTAGAAATTAAAGTTTACAAATAATCACTTTAAACCAAGGTTCTTTAAAAACTGCCCAGCATTTGCCACCTTTTAATTTTTTTACAACTATAGACCTCGTTTAAAAACCACAGGCTGAAATTGCCCCTCTATAAGCCCCATTACCACCGCTAAGAGGCGGGAATGGAGCGGATAGGCCTTAGCGACCAGGGGCAGGTGGATGTGCCGACCTGTCCAAAACTGTCCTCGGGCCGGAAGCGGTGGGAACGGGTTTCCGCACCGCCTGCTGGCCCTTACCGACTGACCGTCACCCCCTTGTTGAATTGCACTGCAGAAACGGTGCTGCTGTTGATCGGTGCCACTGACAGTTGTCCCCAGCGGGAAGCTGTGTGTGGCTAGGCGGTGCGTCCGCCTTTAAAGGGGAGGGCGCGCTTCCAGCGACTCCTTATTATTTTTTTTATTGTTGGCCGACTGCCAGGTCAGGCCGACAATTATGCCCACGGGTTCAGCTGGGCCGCCAACAGGCAGCCTGGCATCCCCCTCTTGGGTGCCAGGCCGCTGGCCCGGCCGAAACCCTCCCTGGTGGCCCAGCGGACCCAAGTAAAAACTTTGCAGAGTTTGCTGGGACGTTGTGACGCGTCAGCGCGGATGACTGGGCGGGGCAGCTGATCTGCTGCAAGGGCACTCCCGGCCCGTAGCTGCAGTGAACACCGGCCCAACCGGAAAAAAACAAAGTATTGAATTCTGCCAGAATCTCCGCCCTAATTCTAAAAACTATAAGTGCGTCCTTTTTGGGGATGGGCTCAATTTTGGCCCTCTAATGTTTTAACACAAACATTTACTGTATATACTCTAACATAAGGAAACTCACTTATAGGACGTTCTTCCTCAAAAAATCCGTGATCATTATAGATAACAAGGGTGAATATTACAAAACTTTTACCCTCAATATTCTCTCCTTCCTGTAGCCTGGTGCCCACTATTTTACTTTCCCTGTTGTTTCTCATTTTAGCCGGTCCATTCCCACCAGTCCCACTCCATACAAACATTCAGCCCCTTGTGCCTGTTCCACCATTCAATTAGATGCTGACTGATCTGTAACGCATTGATCCACCTTTTCAACATTCACTCCATACCTCCAGCACTGCGACAGTTAAACAGCAATTCCCCCTACCAACTTCAATCCTGGTGTCTGCTTCTGATCACCTCACCCTGCATTTATCTTGCTGGGCTGTCTGCAATTTTACATCATGAGCTATTTAAATACCAGAGTGCTGGAGGAGCAGAACAAAGCACTAGCTGATGGTAAAACATTGGGTTACAGTACTGCTACTGATGAGCGCACCATCTCTGCAGACATTCCCCCGCTGGGTCATGAGGGAAGTCTCAGGGAGAATATCGTTCCCATTCACATTGTAACTCCAAACAGGGACATCAATATTTAGTCTTATACAGGAAAAGAAAGACTTGCACTTATATAGCGATTTCCACCTCAGGCTGTCCCATAGAATCATAGAAATTTACAGCATGGAAGGCGGCCATTTCGGCCCATTGTGTCTGCGCCGGCCGACAAAGAGCCACCCAGCCTAATATCCCACCTTCCAGCTCTTGGTCCGTAGCCCTGTAGGTTACGGCACTTCAGGTGCACATCCAAGTAGTTTTTAAATGTGGTGAAGGTTTCTGCCTCTACCACCCTTTCAGGCAGTGAGTTCCAGACCCCCACCACTTTCTGGGTGAAGAAATTTCCCCTCAAATACCCTCTAAACCTTCCATCAATTACTTTAAATCTAGGCCCCCTGGTTGTTGACCCCTCTGCTAAGGAAAATGGGCCCTTTCTATCCACTCTATTAGGCCCCTCATAATTTTACACCTCAATAAGGTCTCCCCTCAGTCTCCTCTATTCCAAGGAAAACAGACCCAGCCTATCCAATCTTTCCTCATAGCTAAAATTCTCTACTGGCAACATCCTCGTAAATCTCCTCTGTACCCTCTCTAGTGCAGGGCATCCTGAAAAGGGAGGGTGAACAGCCAGTTGTCGTGGTGCATATAGGTACCAATGATGTAGGTAAAAAACAGGATGAGGTCCTACAAGACGAATTTAGGGAGCTAGGAGCTAAATTAAAAAGTAGGACCTCAAAAGTAGTAATCTCAGGATTGCTACCAGTGCCACGTGCTAGTCAAGAGTAGGAATCACAGGATAGCTCAGATGAATACGTGGCTTGAGGAGTGGTGCAGAAGGGAGGGATTCAAATTCCTGGGACATTTGGGGATGTATGACCATTACAAACCGGACGGTCTGCACCTGGGCAGGACTGGAACCAATGTACTAGGGGGAGTGTTTGCTAGTGCTGTTGGGGAGGAGTTAAACTAATATGGCAGGGGGATGGGAACCTCTGCAGGGAGCCAGAGGGAAGTAGAATGGGGGCAGAAGCAAAAGATAGAAAGAAGAAAAGTAAAAGTGGAGGGCAGAGAAACCTAAGGCAAAAAGGGCCACATTACAGCAAAATTCTAAGGGGGCAATGTGTGTTAGAAAGACAAGCCTGAAGACTCTGCCTCAATGCGAGGAGTATTCGAAATAAGGTGGACGAATTAACTGCGCAGATAACAGTTAACGGGTATGATGTATTTGGCATCACGGAGACATGGTTCCAGGGTGACCAAGGCTGGGAACACAACATCCAGGGGTATTCAACATTTAGGAAGGATAGACAGAAAGGAAAAGGAGGCGGGGTGGCTTGCTGGTATGGGTGGAGCTACGGAATACCAAGGGGCAGAAAACGCTGGTGGGAGTTGTGTACAGACCACCAAATAGTAGTAGTGAGGTTGGGGACAGCATCAAACAAGAAATTAGGGATGCATGCAATAAAGGTACAGCAGTTATCTTGGGTGACTTTAATCTACATATTGATTGGGCTAACCAAACTGGTAGCAATGCGGTGGAGGAGGATTTCCTGGAGTGTATTAGGGATGGTTTTCCAGATCAATATGTCGAGGAACCAACTCGGGAGCTGGCCATCCTAGACTGGGTGATGTGGAATGAGAAAGGACTAATTAGTAATCTTGTTGTGCGAGGCACCTTGGGGAAGAGTGACCATAACATGGTAGAATTCTTTATTAAGATGGAGAGTGACACAGTTAATTCAGAAACTAAGGTCCTGAACTTAAGGAAAGGTAACTTTGATGGTTTGAGGCGTGAATTGGCTAGAATAGACTGGCAAGTGATACTTAAAGGGTTGACGGTGGATAGGCAATGGCAAACATTTAAAGATCACATGGATGAACTTCAGCAATTGTACATGCCTGTCTGGAGTAAAAATAAAAAGGGGAAGGTGGCTCAACCGTGGCTAACAAGGGAAATTAAGGATAGTGTTAAATCCAAGGAAGAGACATATAAATTGGCCAGAAAAAGCAGCAAACCTGAAGACTGGGAGAAATTTAGAATTCAGCAGAGGAGGACAAAGGGTTTAATTAAGAGGGGGAAAATAGAGTACGAGAAGAAGCTTGCCAGGAACATAAAAAGTGACTGCAAAAGCTTCTACAGATATGTGAAGAGAAAAAGATTAGTGAAGACAAACGTAGACCCCTTGCAGTCGGATTCAGGTGAATTTATAATGGGGAACAAAGAAATGACAGACCAATTGAACAAATACTTTGGTTCTGTCTTCACGAAGGAAGACACAAATAACCTTCCGGAAGTACTAGGGGACCGAGGGTCTAGTGAGAAGGAGGAACTGAAGGATATCCTTATTAGGCGGGAAATTGTGTTCGGGAAATTGATGGGATTGAAGGCCAATAAATCCCTGGGGCCTGATAGTCTGCATCCCAGAGTACTTAAGGAAGTGGCTCTAGAAATAGTGGATGCATTGGTGATCATTTTCCAACAGCCTATCAACTCTGGATCAGTTCCTATGGATGGAGGGTAGCTAATGTAACATCACTTTTTAAAAAGGGAGGGAGAGAGAAAGCGGATAAGTATAGACCGGTTAGTCTGACATCAGTGGTGGGGAAAATGTTGGAATCAATTATTAAGGATGAAATAGCAGCGCATTTGGAAAGCAGTGACAGGATCGGTCCAAGTCAGCATGGCTTTATGAAAGGGAAATCATGCTTGACAAATCTTCTAGAATTTTTTGAGGATGTAACTAGCAGAGTGGACAGGGGAGAACCAGTGGATGTGGTGTATTTGGACTTTCAAAAAGCTTTTGACAAGGTCCCACACAAGAGATTGGTGTGCAAAATCAAAGCACATGGTATTGGGGTAATATATTGACGTGGATAGAGAACTGGTTGGCAGACAGGAAGCAGAGTCAGGATAAACGGGTCCTTTTCAGAATGGCAGGCAGTGATTAGTGGAGTGCCATTAGTGGAGACCCCAGCTCTTTACAATATACTTCAATGATTTAGATGAAGGAATTGAGTGTAATATCTCCAAGTTTGCAGATGACACTAAGCTGGGCGGCGGTGTGAACTGTGAGGGGGACGCTAAGAAGCTGCAGGGTGACTTGGACAGGTTAGGTGAGTGGGCAAATGCATGGCAGATGCAGTATAATATGGATAAATGTGAGGTTATCCACTTTGGGGGCAAAAATGCGAAGACAGAATATTATCTGAATGGCGGCAGATTAGGAAAAGGGGAGGTGCAATGAGACCTGGTGTCATGGTTCATCAGTCGTTGAAAGTTGGCATACAGGTACAGCAGGCAGTGAAGGCGGCAAATGGTATATTGGCCTTCATAGCTAGGGGATTTGAGTATAGGAGCAGGGAGGTCTTACTGCAGTTGTACAGGGCCTTGGTGAGGCCTCACCTGGAATAGTGTGTTCAGTTTTGATCTCCTAATCTGAGGAAGGACGTTCTTGCTATTGAGGGAGTGCAGCGAAGGTTCACCAGACTGATTCCCGGGATGGCTGGACTGACATATGAGGAGAGACTGGATCAACTGGGCCTTTATACATTGGGGTTTAGAAGGATGAGAGGGGATCTCATAGAAACATACAAGATTCTGATGGGACGGAACAGGTTAGATGCGGGAAGAATGTTCCCGATGTTGGGGAAGTCCAGAACCAGGGGACACAGTCTTAGGATAAGGTGTAGGCCATTTAGGACTGAGATGAGGAGAAACTTCTTCACTCAGAGAGTTGTTAACCTGTGGAATTCCCTGCCGCAGAGAGTTGTTGATGCCAGTTCATTGGATATATTCAAGAGGCTAAGGGGATCAAGGGGTATGGAGAAAAAGCAGGAAAGGGGTACTGAAGGAATGATCAGTCATGACCTTATTGAATGGTGGTGCAGGCTCGAAGGGCAGAATGGCCTACTCCTGCACCTATTTTCTATGTTTCTATGTGATGACCAGAACTGCACGCAGTACTCTAGCTGTGGCCTAACTAGTGTTTTATACAGTTCAAGCATATTCTATGCCTCGGCTAATAAAGGCAAGCATTCCGTATGCCTTAAGTCCTAAAACGCTTTATAGCCAATGAAGTACTTTTTGAAGTGTAGGAATGTAATGTAGAACTGTTGTAATGCAGGAAACGCGGCAGCCAATTTGCACACAGCAAGCTCCCACAAACACCAATGTGATAATGACCAGATAAACTGTTTTAGTGATGTCAGTTGAGGGATAAATATTGGCCAGGACACTGGGGAGAACTCCCCTGCTCTTCTTGTAAATAGTGCCATGGGAACTTTTACGTCCACCTGAGAGGGCAGACAGGGACTCAATGTAATGTCTCAACCAAAAAACGGCACTCTGACAGTGCAGCACTCCTTTAATACTTCACCGGAGTGTTAAGCTACACTATGTGCTCAAGTCTCAGGAGTGGGACTCTGACACAGAGGAAGAGTTCTGCCCACTGAGCTGCGGCTGACACCATAAAGAGCATAACCAGTAAATGTCACACCCTAATATTTTTTAAAAGACATCAATCCATCAAAACATCAGTGAAATTGTCCAACGGAAGGTCAAATCTAATAGAATTTAAGACATGCCTCTGGGAATGAATGCTTTGAGTAGTGTACTTTTAAAGAATTTATCAGAATATAGAATGATTGCTCGTAAATATTTTTTCTTTTATTAAAACAAAGCCCCAAAAATAAAAGATATATTTAAACTGGCAGTGTCAATTCTGTCACACACAGGTAAAAAGTGCACTTTACACAAAGAAAATCTTTGAAAGTTATCACAATGTGGACGAGTATTCAACAAACAATGCAATGCCCACCTCATTGTTTGACCATTCGTTCTCAGCAGAAGCCCAGTACATCACTGGAAGCTGTCAATTCCTGGTGGAGGAGGAGAGAATTCCCCTTGTCACTATACGTTAGGGGAGAATGCCTATGGTCACTATACGTCAGGGGAGAATTCCTCTGGTCACTATATGTTAGGGGAGGATGCCTCTGGTCACTATATGTCAGGGGAGAATTCCTCTGGCCACTATACGTCAGGGGAGAATTCCTCTGGCCACTATATGTTTGTGGAGGATGCCTCTGGTTACTATATGTTTGTGAAGGATGCTTCTGGTCACTATATGTTAGGGGAGGAGGGGGAGAATGCCTCTGGTCACTACTGTAAACATAACGGGAAGATTTTGCGCGATTACTGTTTCAATGATCAGTATCATTTACCATATAGCTCTCAATAGCGACCAGGAGGTAGAATTTCACTGAGGATTTCTCCTGATCTCCCACGAATGTTGACAGAAATCCTGGAGAAACAGAGTAAACGTCTATTCATGCTGTTCCTCTGGCCTTTCTGTTGCAGTTATTGCGATCGGGAAAACCCCCGCAGGAATTCTACCCTTGGATGTTTACAATGTTGCAAACATTTACCTACCCTGGGTAATGCTCTCCCCTATCGGTGGGGCCCATGGTATAAGTGATACAGGAACTTTACTGCCAAACAGTGGGCTGCCTCACCAACACCGAGTGTTCAAAGTTGAGCTGCTGAGCAGTGGAGACTTTCGTCGCAGCAGGAGGGAGAGAGAGAGAGAGAGAGAGAGAGAGAGAGGGGTACAGGAATTCCTCACCTGTCCCCCCCCTCTGGTCTAGGGACATAGCAAGTGGCAGGCTAGCTGTTAAATGTCCCAGAAATGAATAAAACAAATCCTACAAAAAAATTAAAATCCCGGGGGAGAAAAACAAAATAAGAATCAAAATTTTCTTAAAATTTTCATTCACATTCAAAAGCTGAAATCGTCTCTCGATTCCATACACAAAGCATTAAAAGTACACATATTAATGCATAGGATAATCTAAAACATAAGCTCTATACAAATATACATGATAATTAACAACTCCCACTCTCTTTGTCCAACAGAATATGTATGTAGAAAGGAGAGAAGGCGCGTGTAGATGCTACACAATATATTGTAAAACACCGCAGCTTAATGCAATAGTGATAAAAACATAGACCTTGCAGGAGTCATTCAGAAACCCTCGGAGAACCCGCGGACGCAACACCCATCGTTGCTGGTCAGACAGCCAGTGGAAAGCTGCAACACACTTTTATATAAATATAGAGAAAATCAGAGCATCTGTGGGATAATATTGGAGTCTTTCCAATGCGTGGGGGGTTGGAGGGGTTAATATGGGGGAGGGAGGGAACAAGCCACCACTGATCTCTGAAGAGTTAACCTATCTTTCTCTTTCAGAAGCTGACTGGCCCGGTGTATTTTTAGCATTTCTTTGGTCTTTAAGTTATCAGTGCGCATTTCTTAAACTCAGTTAATAATCTGCTGAGCTCAAAAGTTACCCACTGTTTGAAAATAGCAGCAGCAAGCATTCCCGGTCAGGTATAGCTTGGGTTTGATACACAGTAAAGCTCTCTATTCTCTCCCAACATTGTACCTCTGAACAGCAGCTGTATAGCAGCACTGTGACACTTTCCATTTCCTAAACCGCGGGGTGGGGAGAGGTAGCTGCCTCTTTTTAGACTCTGGTCCAGCCTCTGTGATGGAATGAGTAATCGGATACTTCAGGCAGCGCTGTCTAATGTTTGACTAGCCAGCCAGACTGGCTCACTAACTGAATGTCGGACGCTCTAATGGGGAGCTAGTCGTAACTGGACCAACTGGAAGTGTACCAATGCTTCAGCTGCACAGTTTCAATTTCATAGAATCACAGCAGAAGGAGGCCATTCGGCCCATCGAGTCTACGCCGGCTCTTTCAAAGAGCAACCCAGTTAATCTCTCCCACCCACTCTTTCCGCAACCCAGTTACTCTCTCCCACCCACTCTTTCCCCAACCCAGTTAATCTCTCCCACCCACTCTTTCCCCATATCCCTGCATTTTCTTTCTCTTTCAAGTATTTATCCAATTCCTCTTGAAGGCTACTATTGAATCTGTTTCCACCGCCCTATCATTGGTTAAACTCTATACACTTGGGGATCCCCACACCCTCGCTCTATCAATCTGTCTATCGGGCAAACACAGATTTTACCCATAGATTCCTCAGTAACTGGGCTCGGTGACCCTTAAACATAGTGATGGGCTTTCACACCTGACAGACACCTGGCTAACCAAAGAAAAGTCTTAGCCGACAACTTTGCGATCATATTAAAACTGCCAATTTATTGCCTAATTAGGGGCAATTTTGAGCTGTGGACTCACAGGAGTTGAAACCGTCCAATTTTCTGTCACCTGTCTGAGTTATGTTTAAGCGCGAGTCCCAGGTGAAAGTGTTTAACCCACTGTGGCACCTAGTCTCCCTGAGATAGCACCTGACGCTTCACTCACACATGATCACCATCACTGGTGTAAAGTGGGTGTCACATCTATCTTAAAATGTGATACGATAGTGGCTTCTGCAATACATGAATAGCAGCCCTGGGACATGTGGAGATTTTGACAGCCATGGTTATAAAATTTTAAAATAGCAAGGAGTGTAAATGAAAAGTCCATTAGCCACACTACCTTGCTACAGGATAGAGATCTGAAGTTAAAATTGTGAAAGCGGATGGAAAAATTCACAATTCTCATGGAGGCAGGAGAGAAAGGGCAAGAGCCTGGCACAAAGGCTCGGCGAGGCATGAGGTTTACAGAAAAGACTGGTCCTCACTATCTCTCTTAAGGCGCAAACCCAACAGCAAACAAATTCATGAAGATCCTAATAGCCCCTCCTAATTCTCTATAGTCTACACTGCTTCAGATTGTAAGTTAGACCTGAAAATAACAAATGTTCTTAGTAAAGATTACAACCTTAAGGCAAACTGGAATGTGTTGTTTTCCCCCCTCCCTCCCCCCCAAACGTAAAAGAATCGGTCAGTGCAGTGATGGCAGGAAGGCACTTTATAACTGATGCCACTGTACTGCCAGTTTCAGAGGCCACAGGATGGAGGTTATGGGAAACGAGAAAATGTTACACTGATGCAGTAATTCAGCTCCTCAATTAATTAATTGGGGTACTGGGACAGGGATTATAAGGTGCATTCCACTCTGAGAATTCCACTGCATCAAGTGTTGGTGATTTATTAGAGTTTCACTGAGAGGCTGCTACACTCTCTCAGTTTGGCTACCTTTTTCTTTAATTGATTGCTCCCCCCTTAAAAAAAATACACACAATCATAAAAGTGTAGCTTTTTGAAGCTTCCTTGTAGCTACAATAACTGCCGACAACCTAACTCCAAACCAATCACTGAAAATATGCTGGCCAAACTAAGCCGCAGATATCCCAAAGACGCTCTTCCTGAAGTCTGAAGCTATTATTTAACTACCTACAAGATCAAAGCATACCCGCAGGCAACTGTGAAACTGGTACCAATATAAAATATTGATCCCTTGCTCTTGCTAACAGGCGCGCACACAGCACCCTCAAAGCGTGAAATTTCTAATGATCGATTAGGAGACATTTTGTTTTATTCCTTTACTTCCCGATGACCCTGTTATGTTCAAAGTCTGTTCCTAATGAACAACCATTACTAGATAATTAGTTTAAAGGAGTAGTGGAACACAGGGTGGCCATGCCACAACCTGATGGCTGAATGTGGGAAGGATGCTAGGCTCTTACCACACATAATAATACTCTTTATCTTCTGAAACAACTCTGATTCTAGGAACTCTACATAATAAACTCTACGCAGAAGCTGTACGTTGCGTGACATTACTTTCAGCGGTTTGCCCGCTCGCTGACGACATCCTGCAGCCGCTTCAACAAAATGTCATCGTTTTCTTGGCAGATACATTTTGCGGGAGATTCACTGTCACTTTCCATGGTGAACGCCCGCTTCCTGCTCAGCCGCTCGCCCTGTTTGATCATGCAGTTGATGTCCCTGAGATTCTGTGAAAATATCAAAATGAGTAGACTGAGCAACAAACCAGTGATTCAATTATATCAGTGATTCACAACTAGAATTAGAATTTTTATAATTCTGACTTTTAACATGCAGGCATTTTACCCCCTCCCTCACTCCAATTGTGTTGCTTTATCCGTCCTTCCAAATACTGAGCTACAGTTTCTTCGGTGAATCGGTCCCTGAATGGACATTCTTCACATCTGATCCAGAGGGTAAACCATCAAAATGACCCTGACCTCAGTTGACATCTGCATGGGCACATGCACAGAGGCCAGCACATACACGCACGAACTCACACACACACACAAAACAGCAATCAGAATTGGGAACAGCAGCTGAATTTTCCTTTCTCTGGCTAAGGCATGTTGAAGCGAATTGAAGTGTCCCCAGTCTCCCTGGCTGAGATGAGATAATTCAGCACAGGCACTGGATCACAGGTTAATTATGGATGATGAAAGCCGTTTGGTTCATCTTAATTCATCCATCCAAAAACTCCCATGGGGCCCCTATTGCAGCATTTAATTGTCTCTTAAAATGATTGCAGTGTTTTCGCCTCCAGTAATCTATCTGGGAGTTTGACTCCATGAGTTGATCATGCTTTGTGTAAAGAGGAATTTCCTGTTTTCAGTCTTGCATTTATTTTTACTAACTGAAACGTGGGTCTCTTTGTCCTGCTCCAGCTATTGAATTTGAAGTAATATTCCAGAACTACCATTCCATTCCGTTAACTATCTTACGTAACTAGAAGATCACCTCTCAGAGACCCCCTCTCCAGGACGAAACGCACAAGTCGCTCCGGTCTTTCCTCACAACTCACCCCTCACACCGGGGATCAGGCTCATGGACCTTCTCTGCACTGCGCTCCCAGTGGTCTCGGTGGCCAGAACTGGACACGGTTCCCAAGAAATCAGGATAAATGGTTCATTCTTGGGTTGGCAATCATAATCAGTGGTGTGCCGCAGGGATCAGTGCTGGGACCCCAACTATTTACAATCTATATTAATGACTTGGAAGAAGGGACTGAGTGTAACGTAGTCAAGTTTGCTGACGATACAAAGATGGGAGGACAAGTAATGTGTGAGGAGGACACAAAAAAATCTGCAAAAGGACATAGACAGGCTAAGTGAGTGGGCAAGAATTTGGCAGATGGAGTATAATGTTGGACAATGTGAAGTCATGTACTTTGGCAGAAAAAAAATCAAAGAGCAGGTTATTATTTAAATGGAGAAAAATTGCAAAGTGCTGCAGTACAGCGGGACCTGGGGGTACTTGTGCATGAAACACAAAAGGATAGTATGCAGGTACAGCAAGTGATCAGGAAGGCCAATGGAACCTTGGCCTTTATTGCAAGGGGGATGGAGTATAAAAGCAGAGGATTCTTGCTACAACTGTACAGGGTATTGGTAAGGCCACATCTGGAATACTGCGTGCAGTTTTAGTTTCCATTTTTACAAAAGGATATACTTGCTTTGGAGGCAGTTCAGAGAAGGTTCACAAAGTTGATTCCAGAGATGAGGGGGTTTTCTTATGAGGAAAGGTTGAGTAGGTTGGGCCTCTACTCATTGGAATTCAGAAGAATGAGAGGTGATCTTATCGAAACGTGTACGATTATGAGGGGGCTTGACAAGGTGGATGCAGAGTGGATGTTTCTACTGATAGGGGAGACTAGAACTAGAGGGCAAAATCTTAGAATAAGGGGCTGCCCATTTAAAACTGAGATGAGGAGGAATTTCTTCTCACAGAGGGTTGTGGATCTGTGGAACTCACTGCCTCAGAGAGCTGTGGAAGCTGGGACATTGAATAAATTTAAGACAGAAATAGACAGTTTCTTAAACGATAAGGGGTTATGGGGAGCGGGCAGGGAGGTGTACCTGAGTCCATGATTGGATCAGCCAGGTTCGTATTGAATGGCGGAGTAGGCTCGAGGGGCTGTATGGCCTACTCCTGTTCCTATTTCTTATGTGCTCTGAACAGAGTCCTGTACAGGTTGATCACCACTTCCTCGCACTTATATTCCACTGATTTGACTACTCAGTTCAATATCCTATTATCATCATCATCATTGTAGACAGACCCTCAGAATCGAGGATGACTTGCTTCCACACTAAAAATGAGTTCTCAGGTGACTGAAGAGTCCGATGTGGGATCGACAGTGTCTATCACAGGTGGGGCAGATGGTGGTTGAAGGAAAGGCTTGGGTTGTTGCGCTCTCCTTCCGCTGTTAACGCTTGGCTTCAGCTTGCTCTCGGTGAAGAGACTCGAGGTGCTCAGCGCCTTCCCGGATGCTTTTCCTCCACTTTGGGCGGTCTTGGGCCAGGGATTCCCAGGTGTCAGTGGGGATGTTACATTTTTTCAAGGAGGCTTTTGAGGATGTTCTTGAAACGTTTCCTCTGCCCGCGTGGGGCTCGCTTGCTGTGTCCACGCTCCAAGTAGAGCGCTTGTTTCGGGAGCTGATCGAGCGTGGTCAGTGCTTCGATGCGGGGGATGTTGGTCTGAGCGCGATCACTGATGTTGGTACGCCTATCCTGCCAGTGAATTTGCAGGAACTTGTGGAGGCAGCTTTGGTGGTACTTCCAGTGTTTTGAAGTGCCTGCTGTACATAGTCTATGTCTCTGAGCCATATAGGAGGGCGGGTATTACCACTACTCTGTAGACCATGAGCTTGGTGCCGGGTTTGAGGTCCTGGTCCTCAAACACTCTCCTCCTCAGACGACCAAAGGCTGTGCTGACACACTGAAGGCGGCGCTGGACCTCGTTGTCGATGTCTGCCCTTGTTGACGGTAGGCTCCCGAAGTATGGAAAACGGTCCATGTTGTCCAAGGCCTCATTGTGGATTTTGATAACTGGGGGGCAGTGCTGTGTGGCGGGGGCAGGTTGGTAGAGGATCTTTGTCTTACGGATGTTTAGTGTAAGGCCCATGCTCTCGTACGCCTCGGTGAAAGTGTTGACGGTAGTTTGGAGATCGGCCTCTGAGTGTGCGCAGACGTAAGCATCATCTGCGTACTGTAATTCAATGACGGAGGATGGGACGACCTTGGATCTGGCCTGGAGGCGGCGGAGGTTGAACAGATTCCTGTTTTGTCTGTAATTTAGCTCCACTCCAGCGGGGAGCTTGCTGAGGGTGAGATGGAGCATTGCAGCAAGGAAGTTCGAGAAGAGCATTGGTGCGATGACACAGCCTTGCTTGACGCCGGTCTGGACATGGAATGGGTCTGTGGTGGATCCATTGGTCAGGATCACGGCTTGCATGTCATCGTGGAGCAGGCGGAGGATGGTGACAAACTTTTAAGGGCAGCCGAATCTGAGTAGGACGCTCCATAATCCCTCACGGTTGACAGTGTCGAAGGCTTTTGTGAGAGCAAAGAAGGCCGTGTACAAGGGTTGGTGCTGTTCCCTGCATTTCCCTTGTATCTGCCGCGCGGTGAAGATCATGTCCATTGTGCTCCTTAGTGGGCGGAATCCGCATTGCGACTCTGGGAGGAGCTCTTCAACTACGGGAGAAGGTGATTGAGGACGATTCTTGCAATGACTTTCCCAGTGATTGACAGCAGTGAGATTCCTCTGTAGTTACCTATTAGCTTTGTGGATTGCTGCTCTGCATTATTTGGACTTTCGAGTGTCGCTTCTACAGAGACCCTAGATCTTCTTCAGCTTCGGTTATTTCAGCACCATTTACCAAGTACGTGCATTGTCTATTTTTCTTTTCTGTGTTTAGCACTTTATACTTGTCAGCATTTAATATTATCTGCCGATATTCTGCCCACTCACATATTTTGTCCAGTTCATTCTGTAATTTCTGGGCTGTGGCCTTTAATTTTGGGACCTTACTGTTCTGCATGGTTCAGTACGACAGCACACTACTGAGGCTTTTACTGATCACTCATTACACAAGTTCCCAATAAGAGAGAGAAAATGGACCTAACACCATAAGCCTCTCTTATACCTGAGAGAAACAAATGCCCGAAAAACAGTAATAAGAATAAAACCAACCGGATTGACCTCCCGACACCGGCTTTGGACACGACAACAGTACACCCAGCCCAGTCGACCCTGCAAAGTCCTCCTGACTAGTGCCAAAATTGGGAGAGCTGTCCCACAGACTCGTCAAGCAACAGCCTGACAGTCATACTCACCGAATCATACCTTTCAGCCAATGTCCTAGACTCCTCCATCACCATCCCTGTCCCACCGTCAGGACAGACCCACCAGGGGTGGCAGCACAGTGGTATACAGTCGGGATGGGGTGGCCCTGGGAGACCTCAATATTAACTCTGGACCCCATGAAGTCTCATGGCTTCAGGTCAAGCATGGGCAAGGAAACCTCCTGCTGATTACCACCTACCGCCCTCCCTCAGCTGATGAATCAGTACTCCTCCATGTTGAACACCACTTGCAAGAAGCACTGAGTAGCAATGTACTCTGGGTGGGGGAACTTCAATACCCATCACCAGGAGTGGCTCGGTAGCATCACTACTGACCGAGCTGGCCGAGTCCTGAAGGACATAGCTGCTAGACTGGGCCTGCGGCAGGTGGTGAAAGAACCAATACGAGGGAAAAACCTACCTGACCTCATCCTCACCAATCTACCTGCCGCAGATGCATCTGTCCATGTCAGCATTGGTAGCAGTGACCACTGCACAGTCATTGTGGAGATGAAGTCCCGTCTTCTCACTATAGACACCCTCCATCGTGCTAAAAGGGATAGATTTAGAACAGATCTAGCAGCTCAAAACTGGCCATCCATGAGAGGCTGTGGGCCATCAGCAGCAGCAGAATTATATTCCACCTCAATCTGTAACCTCATAGACCAGCATATCCCTCACTCTACCATTATCATCAAGCCAGGGGACCAAGACCTGGTTGAATGAGGAATGCAGAAGAGCATGCCAGGAGCAGCACCAGGTGTACCTAAAAATGAGGTACCAACCTGGGGAAGCTGCAACACAGGACTACATGCATGCTAAGCAACAGAAGCAGCTTGCTATAAACACAGCTAAGCGATCCCATAATCAAACCAAAGCTTTGCAGTCCTGCCACATCCAATCGTGAATGGTGGTGGACCATTAAACAACTAACTTGAGGAGGCTCCATGAATATCCCCATCCTCAATGATGACGGAGCCCAGACACAAATGCAAAATTCAAGGCTGAAGCGTTTGCAACCATCTTCAGCCAGAAATGCCGAGTGGATGATCCGTATCGGCCTCCTCCTGAGGTCCCCACCGTCACAGAAGGCAGCCTCCAAACAATTCGATTCACTCCACATGATATCAGGAAGTAATGAGCGCACTGGATACAGCAAAGGCTATGGGCCCCGATAACATCCCGGTGGTTGTGCTTAAGCCTTTTGCTCCAAACTAGCTGCGCCTCTAGCCAAGCTGTTCCAGTGCAGCTACAACACTGGCATCTACCCAACAATGTGGAAAACTGCTGAAGTATGTTGTGTCCACAAAAAGCAGGACAAATCCAATCCGGCCAATTACCGCCCCATCAGTCTACTCTCATTCAGTAGCAAAGTGATGGAAGGTATCGTCGACAGTGCTATTAAGCGGCACTTACTCACCAATAACCTGCTCACTGATGCTCAGTTTGGGTACCGCCAGGACCACTCGGTTCCAGACCTCATTACAGCCTCGGTCCAAACATGGACAAAACAGCTGAAGTCCAGGTGAGGTGAGAATGAGTGCCCTTGATATCAAGGCAGCATTTGACTAAGTGTGGCATCAAAGAGCCCTGGTAAAATTGAAGTCAATGGGAATCGGGGGAAATACTCTCCACTGGCTGGAGTCATACCTAGCACAAAGGAAGATGGTTGTAATTGTTGGAGGTCAATCATCCCAGCCCCAGGACATCACTGCAGGAGTTCCTCAGGGCAGTGTCCTAGGCTCAACCATCTTCAGCTGCTTCATCAATTACCGTCCCTCCATCATGAGGTCAGAAGTGGGGATGTTCGCTGATGATTGCACTGTGTTCAGTTCCATTCGCAACTCCTCAAATAATGAAGCAGTCCATACCAGCATGCAGCAAGACCTGGACGACATTCAGACTTGGGTTGATAAGTGGCAGGTTACATTTGTGCCACACAGGCAACGAGTATCTC
The DNA here is from genome assembly GCF_044704955.1 of Pristiophorus japonicus. Lineage (NCBI taxonomy): Eukaryota > Metazoa > Chordata > Chondrichthyes > Pristiophoridae > Pristiophorus > Pristiophorus japonicus. Next base: position 205,822,654 of record NC_091988.1, on the reverse strand, counting down.
TAACAAGCAAGAGTCTAACCACCGCCATGACATTCAACAGCATTACCATCGCCGAATTCCCCACCATCAACATCTTGGAGGTCACCATTGACCAGAAACTTAACTGGACCAGCCACATAAACACTGTGGCTACAAGAGCAGGTCAGAGGCTGGGTATTCTGTGACGAATGTCTCACCTCCTGACTCCCGAAAGCCTTTCCACCATCTGCAAGGCACAAGTCAGGAGTGTGATGGAATACTCTCCACTTGCCTGGATGAGTGCAGCTCCAACAACACTCAAGAAGCTCAACAGCATCCAGGACAAAGCAGCCGCTTGATTGGCCCCCCATCCACCATTCATTTCCTCCACCCGGCACAACGTGGCTGCAGTGTGCACCATCTACAGGATGCTCTGCAGCAACTCGCCAAGGCTTCTTCGGCAGCACCTCCCAAACCCACAACCTCTACCACCTAGAAGGACAAGGGTAGCAGGCGCGTGGGAACACCATCACCTGCAAGTTCCTCTCCAAGTCACACACCATTCCGACTTGGAAATATATCGCCGTTCCTTCATCGTCACTGGATCAAAATCCTGTAACTCCCTCCCTAATAGCGTTGTGAGAGTACCATCACCACACGGACTGCAGTGGTTCAAGGCGTCGGCTCACCACCACTTTCTCAAGGGCAATTAGCGATGGGCAATAAATGCTGGCTTTGCCAGCGATGCCCACGTCCCAGAACAAATGCACAGGCCTTTAACAAAGGAATGTTAGTCACCCACCCACTTTCTCAATTGAATGGTGCAATTACAGAACAGAAAAAATGGGGTAAGTAGCTAAAAAATGTAAATTTTTCTTAGCATGCCTTCATTTACTGTTGTATAGAAATGCTATCGCACAATAATGTCCATAAACACCTGTAACAATTTGAATCAGGTTAGAATGTTTAAAAGCAGTATTAATCTCTGCTAAATAAACTTCAAATACAACAAAGATGATCAATGTTTTAAGGGCGAAAGGCTCACCTTTGACGGGCTCCGGTTAAACCTGTACATCATGGCTGTACGTGGCGTGAGGGAGGTGCCGTTTTTGTGAGGCGAGATGTAGACTGCGTGTCGCTGTGATATTCGTCGCGGAGATACAGGCTGGGGTTTAACATTTGGAAAGGGAGACAGTGGAGGTGCTTCCACCTATCGGGGTAAAATTCAAAGCTGCAGTTTGATGCTGATACACAAGAACCAAAGTTAAAAGGAATTAGAATTAAAACTGATTAATGGAGAGAAATATTAGGTGGGCAGGTGTAAAACTAGCATTCCACCCGATCCCGACGGATTCCCGTCCGATGAGTTCGCTTAAAATGACCCCCAATATGTCAATAAGGTTCACCCGTTGAACTGTACAGTGCCCTTAAAACCACAATCCTTCCCGTGCACTGCTGGGTGTAAAAACATAAAAGCGAGGTGTATTGCACTAAAGGGAGATATCTATACCCTGTTTTGTAATTTATGTTGAAAGCCAATAGGATGGAATTGCGGAATGCAATCCACAAAACTGTTTAAAAACCACAGAATCCAATGTAATAAAAATAGAATTTCACTCAGTCACTGAAAACAATGGTCCGAGTAAAGGATCCCCTTGGAATGAGTGATCACAGCATGATTGAATTTCAAATTCAGATGGAGGGTGAGAAAGTTGGATCTTTAACCAGCGTACTAAGCTTAAATAAAGAAGACTATGAAGGTGTGAGGGCTGAGTTGGCTAAAGTGGACTGGGAAAATAAATTAAAGTGTAGGACGGTTGATGAACAGTGGTGTACATTTAAGGAGATATTTCACAACTCTGAAGAAAAATATATTGCAGTGAGGAGGAAAGGGCGTAAGAGAAAAGATAGCCATCCGTGGCTAACTAAAGAAATAAAGGATGGTATCCAATTAAAAACAAGGGCATACAATATGGCCAAACTAGTGGAAGGACAGAATGTTGGGAAGCATTTAAAAGCCAACAAAGAATGACTAAAAAAAATGATTAAGAAAGGGAAGATAGATTATGAAAGTAAACTAGCACAAAATATAAAAACAGATGGCAAGAGTTTCTATGGGTATATAAAAAGGAAAAGAGTGGCTAGAGTAAAATGTTGGTCCCTTGGAGGACGAGACCAGGGAATTAGTGATGGGGAACATGGAGATGGCAGAAACTCTGAACAAATATTTTGTATCAGTCTTTACGGTAGAGGACACTAATAATATTTCAACAGTGGATAGTCAAGGGGCTATAGGGGCGGGGCGGGGGGAGGAACTTAAACCAATCACAATCACTAAGGAGGTAGTACTCAGTAAGATAATGGGATTAAAAGCTGATAAATCCCCTGGACCTGATGGCTTGCATCCTAGAGTCTTAAGAGAAGTAGCAGCAGGGACTGTGGATGCATTGGTTGTAATTTACCAAAATTCCCTGGATTCTGGGGAGGTCCCAGCAGATTGGAAAACTACAAATCTGACGCCCCTATTTAAAAAATGAGGCAGACAAAAAGCAGGAAACTATCGACCAGTTAGCCTAACACCTGTGGTTGGGAAAATGTTGGCGTCCATTATTAAAGAAGCAGTAGCAGGACATTTGGAAAAGCAAAATTCGGTCAGGCAGAGTCAGTATGGATTTATGAAGGGGAAGTCATGTTTGACAAATTTGCTGGAATTCTTTCAGGATGTAACGAACAGGGTGGATAAAGGGGAACCAGTCGATGTGGTGTATTTGAACTTCCAGAAGGCATTTGACAAGGTGTCACATAAAGTAAAAGATCACGGGGTTGGGGGTAATATTTTAGCATGGATAGAGGATTGGCTAACTAACAGAAAACAGAGAGTAGGGATAAATGGTTCATTCTCGGGTTGGCAATCAGTAACTAGTGGGATGCCACAGGGATCAGTGTTGGGACCCCAACTATTTACAATCTATATTAACGACTTGGAAGAAGGGACTGAGTGTAACGTAGTCAAGTTTGCTGACGATACAAAGATGGGAGGAAAAGCAATGTGTGAGGAGGACACAAAAAATCTGCAAAAGGACATAGACAGGCTAAGTGAGTGGGCAAAAATTTGGAAGATGGAGTATAATGTTGGAAAGTGTGTGGTCATGCACTTTGGCAGAAAAAAATCAAAGAGCAAGTTATTATTTAAATGGAGAAAGATTGCAAGTGCCGCAGTACAGCGGGACCTGGGGGTACTTGTGCATGAAACACAAAAAGTTAGTATGCAGGTACAGCAAGTGATCAGGAAAGCCAATGGAATCTTGGCCTTTATTGCAAAGGGGATGGAGTATAAAAGCAGGGAAGTCTTGCTACAGTTGTACAGGGTATTGGTGAGGTCACACCTGGAATACTGCGTCCAGTTTTGGTTTCCATATTTACAAAAGGATATACTTGCTTTGGAGGCAGTTCAGAGAAGGTTCACAAGGTTGATTCCAGAGATGAGGGGGTTGACTTATGAGGAAATGTTGAGTAGGTTGGGCCTCTACTCATTGGAATTCAGAAGAATGAGAGGTGATCTTATCGAAACGTATCAGATTATGAGGCTTGACAAGGTGGATGCAGAGAGGATGTTTCCACTGATAGGGGAGTCTAGAACTAGGGGGCATAATCTTAAAATAAGGGGCCGCCCATTTAAAACAGAGATGAGGAGAAATTTCTTCTCTCAGAGGGTTGTGGATCTGTGGAATTCGCTGGCTCAGAGAGCTGTGGAAGCTGGAACATTGAATAAATTTAAGACAGGGATAGACAGTTTCTTAAATAATAAGGGAATAAGGGGTTATGTGGAGCGGGCAGGGAAGTAGAGCTGAGTCCATGATCGGATCAGCCATGATCGTATTAAATGGCGGAGCAGGCTCGAGGGGCCGTATGGCCTACTCCTGCTCCGATTTCTTATGTTCTTATGATGGAGAATAGTCGCACATTAATGTTCCGTAGCCAAAGCAAGTTGTTAATGTCATGCAAAAAAACAAATGGAATTGCAGTATGTGATCCCCAAGACACTAGTTACAAAGCAATGCAGGAATCCCATCAAATAAGAATGGAATTTGCTTTATGAAGTCATCGGATGCACGTGGCACTTCTTATAATTTAGAAACGCTGGTTAGAAGCAGTCCCAAACACTCATGTTTACTTACCCCACACTCCAGTTTTACATTGGAGTACTTCAGTGCAAACTCTTTAATCCTGTTCACATAGATACCGTTATAGAACTTAATGAGATCACCCCGCTCTTCCTCCACAGCCGCAGGGCACTTGGCCAACCTGGCCGGATTCACTGGAGGGCTGCTTGCTTTGTCAGGATGGTGCGCATTGTTATTGTTTGAGCTCGGATCATCACTGCTGGATACTAGAAGTAGCACAAAAAAAAAATTATTCTCAGGTTTTAAGGCGGACTCTGTAAAATAACTGATTACTGCACACACAAAGTCTCTTTTCTTATTCCATCCCCAGTGAAAATCAAAGCAATTGTACCAGAAGCGTATTTTCAATAATTTTAGTGCTTCTCAAGGTGTAGGAAATCAGTGCCGGGAATGGAACACTGCCATTTTCAGCACTCCCACATCAGGAAGGAGAAGAGTAAATCACCCTCCACTCTGCCCCAATGTGCTTTCATTTCAATCTTAGAAAAGCACTCCTCACACCAACCGTCTACTCTGCTGCCAAGGTATCTTATGGTGTGAGGCTAGGGAGAGAACGAACAGACTGTGTGCAAGTGGTTTACTATTAATACTTCAATGATATCATACAGAGAGGAGGAATGGTACACGTAGAGCATATGTTTTTAATCTATCTCAAGTTCAATAACAACTTGCATTTATAAAGCATCCCAAGGTTTTTCCAGAGGTATAATCTAATAAATGGACGCCAAGCCAAAGAAGGAAATATTAGAAGGATGACCAAAAGCTTAGTCAAAAAGGTGGGTTTTAAACATAGAAAATAGGTGCAGGAGTAGGCCATTCGGCCCTTCGAGCCTGCACCGCCATTCAATGAGTTCATGGCTGAACATGCAACTTCAGTACCCCATTCCTGCTTTCACGCCACACCCCTTGATATCCCTAGTAGTAAGGACTACATCTAACTCCTTTTTGAATATATTTAGTGAATTGGCCTCAACAACTTTCTGTGGTAGAGAATTCCACAGGTTCACCACTCTCTGGGTGAAGAAGTTTCTCCTCATCTCGGTCCTAAATGGCTTACCCCTTATCCTTAGACTGTGACTCATGGTTCTGGACTTCCCCAACATTGGGAACATTCTTCCTGCTTCTAACCTGTCTAAACCCGTCAGAATTTTAAACGTTTCTATGAGATACCCTCTCATTCTTCTGAACTCCAGTGAATACAAGCCCAGTTGATCCAATCTTTCTTGATATGTCAGTCCTGCCATCCCGGGAATCAGTCTGGTGAACCTTCGCTGCACTTAAGGAGGGTGTTAAAACAAGAGAGGGAGGTGGAGAGCTTTAGCAAGGGAATTCAACAGTGTTTAATAAAAATTAGCCTTGCTGAAACAGAATGCTTTCTTTCCCTGCCCCTAACTCCTTCTCAGTGTTAAGTTTAGACCAGCTGCTACCTTGGAAAAGTTCCAAAAATTCTCACAGGGGATATTTGAATTCTCACAGTAGAGCAATATGACTCACCCTGCTCTTCCATGTTTACATCTTCCCCTGTGTGCTCATCAACACCAGTAATCCTCGACCATCTCCCTTTCAGGAGAACGCTTCTGTACACCTGAATAAATCATTTAAAATAATTATACAAAACAGAAGGCAAAACGGAGAATCAGCCAGTGAGACTTTTATATATTTTGTTGTTAAAAAGAACACTGAACAACCAAGCGTGAAGAAGGGACAAGGATCTATTAAGGAATGCAAACTCACGTGGCTGCTGGCTTGGGGTTGACTTCTGTAACATTTCATTATATCTGTGAAAGACCTGTCCTCCTTCGTAACCTGTAAAGACAGTATCAGTAATAAAATAAACATAACCATCTCCTCTAGCATTGCAGATAGGTCTTTAAAATAAATTGCAATGCTTATCCTGGAATGATCTCTCCCACTCTCGATTTTCAGTTTATATCCCACTCTTACAATGTCACTTCCTTTGCTGCTCATACATTTTCTCCCCGTTTCATCTCCATATTTTTCTCTCTGTTAATCAGACTCATCTGTTCCCTTACAAGCTCAGTACCAACAATGGCTGTGAGCACAAGTAAAAGCTCTTAACTCTTCTCTTTTAACAGTAGTGTAGTGGTTATGTTACTGGACTAATAATCCAGAGAATGCGAGTTCAAATCCCATAATTGCAATTCGAGAAACTGAATTCAGTTTTTAAAAATCTGGAAATCAGGAAAAGTGATCATGAAGCTGTCAGATTGTTGTATAAACCCAACTGGTTCATTAATTTCTTTTAGGGAATGAAACTGGTCATCCTTACCCAGTCTGGGTTACATGTCACTCCAGTCTCACAGCAATGTGGCTGACTCTTAACTGCCCTCTGAAGTGGCCTAGCAAACCCCTCGATTGTATCAAGCTGCTACAGTGATTCAAGGAGGAGTGCCACCACCACCTTCGCAGAGCAACTAGGGACGGGCAATAAATACCAGCCTTGTCAGTGAAGCCCACATCCCAAGATTTAAGTTAAAAATATTTCTAACTTAATCCTCATTCTTCTCTGGATAAAGGTGATTACAACTGTAGGAAACTCTTTCATCAGTCGGTTGTAATAATACAGTACCTATTCAATTAATCGAACCATTCTGTACTTCTCGTTGAAAGAACTAGTAGTGATTATTTCTTTTATAGTATTAGAGATTTGAGGATGGTGTTTTAAGTCACTGCACAGTTTCCACACAGCCACTTCTTTTGTGATAAAAATGAGAAAAAGGTCAATGTTGGATTCCCAGGGTTCCACTCTTGCTGGAAATTCCAGCGATTTCAGGGGCAGCCACAGGCAGGTAAATGGAAAAAATATATAGATGAATTTTCCTCATTTGCAACTTCAGCATGCTGGACACAAGGGACATCTATGAGTTGCTAGCAGAAGAGAATTTTGAAAATGAGAAGACTGGTCTTGCAATGCAATTATATGCAGAGCGATCAATTAGATTGCCTAAAGTGCCAAAAGAGGATACCCATATTTAAAACATATTTCTGAGTAGGTTCTTCAGACCCTGCAGACCCGCTAAATCCCCCGCCCCCCCCCCCCCCCAGCCAAGCTGGTGCCCAGAAAGTGTGTAGGTGCCACGTAAATTAATCAAAGTATTCTAGCCCCAGGCATTACATAAGAAATAGGAACAGGAGTAGGCCACCTGGCCCCTCGAGCCGGCTCCGCCATTTAATACGATAATATAATCTGATCATGGACTCAGCTCCACTTCCCCGCCTGCTCCCCATAACCTTTTGTTCCCTTTTCGCTCAAAATTCTGTCTATCTCCCCCTTAAATATATTCAGTGACCCAGTCTCCACAGCTCTCTGGGGCAGAATATTCCATAGATTTACAACACTCAGAGAAGAAATTCCTCCTCATCTCAGTTTTAAATGGGCAGCCCCTTATTCTGAGACTATGTTCCCTAGTTTTAGTTTCCCCTTATGAGTGGAAACATCCTGCATCCACCTTGTCGAGTCCCCTCATTATTTTATATGTTTCGATAAGATCACCTCTCATTCTTCTGAACTCCAATGAGTATAGGCCCAACCTACTCAATTATGAAGTCAACCCCCCCTCATCTCCGGAATCAACCTAGTGAACCTTCTCTGAAGAGCCTCCAATGCAAGTATATCCTTCCTTAAATACAGAGACCAAAACTATACGCAGTACTCCAGGTGTGGCCTCACCAATACCCTGTACAGTTGTAGCAGGACTTCTCTGCTTTTATACTCTATCCCCCTTACAATAAAGGCCAACATTCCATTTGCCTTCCTGATTACTTGCTGTACCTGCATACTAACTTTTTGTGTTTCATGCACAAGGACCCCCAGGTCCCTCTGTACTGCAGCACTTTGCAATTTTTCTCCATTTAAATTATAATTTGCTTTTCTATTTTTTCTGGCCAAATTTTCCCACATTACGGGCCCAAGTTTCCACAGGATAAAAAACGGGCGCTCCTCCGAGCTGGGCACCCGTTTTTCGCGCCTAAAACGGTGCCTAAAAAAAACCTCGCAATTCTGGAGCGTTCTGCAGCTCCTTGTCTGCCTGGCGCCCAGGAGGGCGGAGCCTACACTCGCGCCGATTTTGTAAGTGGGAGGGGGCGGGTACTATTTAAATTAGTTTTTTTCCTGCCGGCAACGCTGCGTGTGCGCGTTGGAGCGTTCGCACATGCTCAGTGTGAAAAGAACATTGGCACTCGGCCATTTTTGTAGTTCTTTGTAGCTGTTTAATTTTTGAATTTTTTTTTAATAAAAGCACATTAGCTCTTGCAGCCTTCTCACTGTCTCCTCCCCCCCCCCCCCCCGCGGGAACGAAGCGGCTGTTTAATCCCCCCCCCCCCCCCCCCCCCGCGGGAACGAAGCGGCTGTTTAATCCCCCCCCCCCGTGGGAACGAAGCGGCTGTTTAATCCCCCCCCCCCGTGGGAACAAAGCGGCTGTTTAATCCCCCCCCCCCGTGGGAACGAAGCGGCTGTTTAATCCCCCCCCCCCCCGTGGGAACAAAGCGGCTGTTTAATCCCCCCCCCCCGTGGGAACGAAGTGGCTGTCCCCCCCCCCCCGTGGGAACAAAGCGGCTGTTTAATCCCCCCCCCCCCCGTGGGAACAAAGCGGCTGTTTAATCCCCCCCCCCCCGTGGGAACAAAGCGGCTGTTTAATCCCCCCCCCGTGGGAACAAAGCGGCTGTTTAATCCCCCCCCCCCCCGTGGGAACAAAGCGGCTGTTTAATCCCCCCCCCGTGGGAACAAAGCGGCTGTTTAATCCCCCCCCCCCGCGGGAACAAAGCGGCTGTTTAATCCCCCCCCCCCGTGGGAACAAAGCGGCTGTTTAATCCCCCCCCCGTGGGAACAAAGCGGCTGTTTAATCCCCCCCCCCCCCCGCCCGCGGGAACAAAGCGGCTGTTTAATCCCCCCCCCCCGCGGGAACGAACGGCTGCAGAATTCTCCCTGCCTGAAGCACTTTCACACAGGTAGGAAGATGGTTTATTTAATCTTTTCTTTGCTTATAAATGTTTATTCAGGTTGGATTTATTTGTATAATATTTGTAGAAGTATAAATAAGGATTTATTGTAGAATTTAATGACTTCCCCCCCCCCCCCTCGTTCTGGACGCCTAATTTGTAACCTGCGCCTGATTTTTTAATGTGTAGAACAGGTTTTTTCAGTTCTACAAAAATCTTCACTTGCTCCATTCTACTTTAGTTTGGAGTACGTTTTCACTGTGGAAACTTTCAAATCAGGCGTCAGTGGCCAGACACGCCCCCTTTTGAAGAAAAAATTCTGTTCCAAAATAGAACTGTTCTACCTGACTAGAACTGCAGAAAAAAAAATGTGGAGAATTGCGATTTCTAAGATAGTCCGTTCTCCACCAGTTGCTCCTAAAAATCAGGCGCAAATCATGTGGAAACTTGGGCCCTATACTCCATCTGCCAAATCTTTGCCCACTCACTTAGCCTGTCTATATCCCTTTGCAGATTTTTTGTGTCCTCCTCACAATTTGCTCTCCCACCCATCTTTGTATCATCAGCAAACTTGGCTACATTACACTCGGTCCTTTCATCCAAGTCATTAATATAGATTGTAAATAGTTGAGGCCCCAGCACCGATCCCTGCGACACCCCACTAGTCACTGTTTGCCAACCAGAAAATGACCCATTTATCCCGACTCTCTGTTTTCTGTTAGTTAGCCAATCCTCTATCCATGCTAATATATTACCCCCAACCCCGTGAACTTTTATCTTGTGCAATAACCTTTTATGTGGCACCTTATCGAATGTCTTCTGGAAATCTAAATAAACCACATCCACTGGTTCCCCCTTACCCACCCTGCTCGTTACATCCTCAAAGAGCTCCAGCAAATTTGTCAAACATGATTTCCCCTTCATAAAACCACGCTGACTCTGCTTGATTGAATCATGCTTTTCCAAATGTCCTGCTACTGCTGCCTTAATAATAGACTCCAGCATTTTCCTAATGACAGATGTTAGGCTAACTGGTCTACAGTTTCCTGCTTTCTGTCTGCCTCCTTTTTTAAATAAGGGAGTTACATTTGCAATTTTCCAATCCGCTGGGACCTCTCCAGAATCCAGGGAACTTACAACCAATACATCCACTATCTCTGCAGCCACTTCTTTTAAAACCCTAGGATGCAAGCCATCAGGTCCAGGGGACTTGTCGGCCTTTAGCCCCATTATTTTACCGAGTACTACTTCTTTCATGATAGTTTTAAGTTCCTCCCTCCCTATAGCCCCTTGATTATCCACTATTGGGATGTTTTTGGTGTCTTCTACCGTAAAGACCGATACAAAATATTTGTTCAAAGTCTCTGCCATTTCCCTGTTCCCCATTTTTAATTCCCCAGTCTAATCCGCTAAGGGACCAACATTTACTTTAGCCACTCTTTTCCTTTTTATGTACCTGCAGAAACTCTTACTACCTGTTGTTATATTTTGTGCTAGTTTGCTTTCATAATCTATCTTCCCTCTCTATTTTTTTTGTCATTAAATCAGGACTGGAACATCGGCAGTGACTGGGCAGAGGATCTGCTCTTCCCTATCCCCGCCCCCCCACCTCCCTTTCCCAGGAATTTTAGAGTCAAACTTTGTTTCAACTTCACGTTGAATCATTGTCCTAGAAAACAAATCAAAATGCTTTGTCATTTTGCCCGGCATCATGAAGCCTTAAAAAAACCCAATATGAAACGAGATAGATTAACAGAAAAAAAAACAGCCTTTTGGCGTGCTTCATTTCAGTTATACATTATTCCTTTTTTTGTAGAATAGGCTACAGCATGATATAGTGCAGCCGGAGACAACAGTAACAGGACAGAAGGCTCATCAACTGGATCCTGGTGGCTGTGTCAATCACAGAAGAGACTTGGGGAAATTGTATTGATTACCAACAGATAAGTCAAAGATTTCCTATGTCCTCAGACAAACTCCAGCACCCTGGTTCGGCAAGTGGTGATTAGCTCAGCATTTGAACAATGGAGAGAGCCACATAATCTGGAAAGGCAAATACTGTACCTTTGCCATTATGTAGACAGCACAGAGGAGGAGTTGATCGAGGTGTCTGTCTGTCATCATATCTGTGCAATGCACCAAAGAATACTCAAAGCATGTCCAAATCTTCCTACGAAGATCTGCAGACACATCCAGTTTTAGACACAAGTCACGCAGACGGACACTTGCCAGATGATATACCTGGAAGGAGAATTTTTCTGTATGTTAAAAAAAGAGAAGCAAAAGAATAGAGAAACAGAGAAAAGTTCCACCCCTCTAAAATAATATTGATATGAGGCTTGCCAAACAGTCAGGAAGACTGTAAAAGACTTCAGGAAGGAATGACAGGTTAACAGAATAGATAAACAGGTGGCAGATACAATTTAATGTAGATCAGTGTGAAGTACTTGATATTCAGAGGGAAAAGAAAGGAACGGGAATACACACTAAATTAAAAGATGCCGAAGGATGTGTATGAACAGAGAGAACTTGGGATTCAAATATATAATTGCCTTAAAGTGCCAGTGCAGGAAGACAAAGCCATAATATTCTTTTAGGCAAGAGTTAAGAGTACTGTGTGCAGTTTTGGGTGTTCCATTATGGAAAGGACATTAAAGCTATAGAAAGTGTACAGTGTAGATTCATCTGGACGATTCTAGCGATGGGAAACTGCATGAGGAGAGACTTGAGATACTGGGACTATTTCCATTGGAGCAAAGAGGATAAGAGGAGATTTAATTGAGGTTTTTAAAATGATGATGAGATTTGATGGAATGAACAGAGAACGACGGTTTGCTTTGTTTGGGGAGTCAGTGATGAGAGGCCATCAATTTAAATCACCAAGAGAGTGAGGAGAGAGGTTAGAGGAATTAAGAGACACATTATGCCAAGTGAGCCATATTATGTTAACTGCTGTAACTGCTGAAGTAGCTCTGTTATGTTAGAGCCAGGATGGTGAAGGACAGAACATTAATTAGCCACGAAATAAAAGGTCTGCAGCACATTTTCTTATCGCTAAAGTTGCAGACCAAGCTATCTAATGTGAGGTTGTTTGTGTAAAAGTTTTTAAAGAGAAGAATACTCCTTCCGCAAAATGGAGGCTATCAGATAAGGCGTTGAAGGTCGAGAAGGCTTGAGTTAATAGCGAGAGTATTGTAATGGCATGCGAAGCACAGGCAGCTGCAAGCTGTCATGTGTGTGTGTGTGTGTAGTGTGTGGGAAAAAGGTATAAGAGAAGCAGCTATTGAACCCTGAAGGCAGCACGAACACAGAGGAAGACCGGAGGAGAACTACAGTCAACAGAACACAGCTAGAGACAGTGCCACAGTCACTCAGTGGGCACCGCTGGGGTTTCGAGGAACAGACTGTCGCCTATCGCCTTGTTAAGTATTATTTCTTTGTACTGGATGTAAACCACTTAATAAAATTTGTTGTGCATATTTACAATATACCTGTACCCAGCGTGGTTTGTTGTGGTAACAGACATATCTCATATCTTACACATGGGGTGCCCAGACACTGGAGCTCCCCAATAAGCTGTAGTGAGCATGGTCTAGGAACCCGCGGATCAATAATAACAACTTGATTTATCGTCTTTAACGCAGTAAAATGTCCCACGGCACTACAAAGGAGTGTTTGTACAGTGTAACCGCCAGTCTGGGGGTGGCGGCAGCCAGCAGTAAGCTGAAGACCTCAAAGGTATGTACAAAATTCTTCAGTACTCACGCTGTGGATCTTTGAGCCTTTCAGCTACGCTTGACATTCCTCCCGCGTTTGCAGGGCTCTGCTGGGTGCAGGCCTGCAGTACAGGTGCACCCAGGCACGGATAGTGGCTCAGGACCAGAAATTCAGGAGCATCGGGGCCTGGACTCCTGCTCCTATCAAGTGCTGGGGGTCAGGAAGATCGGCCTGGTAATCTAGAATCCCGTCCAATTAGATGTCACCGGGAGCGGATGGGATGCATCCTAGGATGCTGAGGGAATTGAGGGCGGAAATCGCAGAGGTGCTGGCCATAATATTCCAAACCTCCATAGATACGGGGGTGGTGCTAGAGGACTGGAGAATTGCAAATATTACAGCATTGTTCAACAAAGGGAGTAAAGATAAACCCAGCAACTACAGGCCGGTCAGTTTGACCTCGGTAGTGGGGAAGCTTTTAGAAACAGTAATCAGGGACATAATTAAGTCACTTGGATAGGTGTTGATTAATTAAGGAAAGCCAGCACGTATTTGTTAAAGGCAAATTGTGTTAAACCAACATGATCAAGTTTTTTGATGAGGTAACACAGAGGGTTGATGAGGACAATGCAGTTGACGTGGTGTATGTGCATTTCCAAAAGGTGTTCAACAAAGTGCCACAAAGTTGAAACCCATGGAATAAAAGGGACAGTGGCAGCATGGATACGGAATTGGCTCAGTGACAGGAATCAGAGAGTAGTGGTGAACGGTTGTTTATCGGACTGGAGGAAGGTATACAGTGGTGTTCCCCAGGGGTCAGTACTGGGACCAAACTTTTCTTGATATATATTAAAGACTTGGATGTGGGTGTATAAAAGGCCCAGCGGGAGATCGAGAGCCAGCGGCAGTTGGAGAGAGGGGAGCGACCTATCAAAAGCCCAGCGGGAGATCGAGAGCCAGCGGCAGTTGGTGAGAGGGGAGCGACCTATCAAAAGCCCAGCGGGAGATCGAGAGCCAGCGTACCGGTGCAGCTACAGCGGGAGAGAAAGCAAAATAGAAGTAGAAAGTAATCAAAAAGTGACGTCACAGCCAATGTGGTAAGTGATTGGCTGGTGATTGGTGAGTAGCTTTTCTTTTCTTTTTTATATCAGTAAGTGAACTGCAACATTGTTATTACCAATTTAAGGGTATCTAAGGTTAAGACATGGCAGTAGAGCTCGGCCATGTGATATGCTCCTTCTGTACCATGTGGGAACTCGGGGACACTTCCGGTGTCCCTGGGCGCTACGTGTGTGAGAAGTGTATCCGCCTCGAGCTCTTGACGGTCCGCGTTGCAGAATTGGAGCTGAGGGTGGATTCACTCTGGAGCATCCACGATGCTGAGAATGACGTGAGTATCACGTGTAGTGAGTTGGTCTTACCGCAGGAGAAGGGTCCACAGCCAGATAGGGAATGGAAGACCAGCAGGAAGAGCAGTGCAAGAAAGATAGTGCAGGGGTCCCCTGTGGTCATCCCCCTGCAAAACAGATACACTGCTTTGAGTACTGTTGGGGAGGATGACTCATCAGGGGAGGGCAGCAGCAGCCAAGTTCATGGCACCGTAGGTGGCTCTGCTGCAAAGGAGGGCAGGAAAAAGAGTGGGAGCGCGATAGTGATAGGGGATTCGATGGTGAGGGGAATAGATAGGCGTTTCTGCGGACGCAACCGAGACTCCAGGATGGTATGTTGCCTCCCTGGTACAAGGGTCAAGGATGTCTCGGAGCGGGTGCAGGACATTCTGAAATGGGAGGGAGAACAGCCAGTTGTCGTGGTGCACATTGGTACCAACGACATAGGTAAAAAAAGGGATGAGGTCCTACGAAAAGAATTTAAGGAGCTAGGAGCTAAATTAAAAAGTAGGACCTCAAAAGTAGTAATCTCGGGATTGCTACCAGTGCCACGTGCTAGTCAGAGTAGGAATCGCAGGATAGCGCAGATGAATACATGGCTTGAGCAGTGGTGCAGCAGGGAGGGATTCAAATTCTTGGGGCATTGGAACCGGTTCTGGGGGAGGTACAAACCGGACGGTCTGCACCTGGGCAGATCCGGAACCAATGTCCTAGGGGGAGTGTTTGCTATTGCTGTTGGGGAGGAGTTAAACTAATATTGCAGGGGGATGGGAACCTATGCAGGGAGACAGAGGGAGACAAAAGCAAAAGACAGAAAGGAGATGAGGAAAAGTGGAGGGCAGAGAAACCCAAGGCAAAGAACAAAAAGGGCCACTGTACAGCAAAATTCTAGAAGGACAAAGGGTGTTAAAAAAGCAAGCCTGAAGGCTTTGTGTCTTAATGCAAGGAGTATCCGCAATAAGGTGGATGAATTAACTGTGCAAATAGATGTTAACAAATATGATGTGATTGGGATTACGGAGACGTGGCTCCAGGATGATCAGGGCTGGGAACTCAACATCCAGGGGTATTCAACATTCAGGAAGGATAGAATAAAAGGAAAAGGAGGTGGGGTAGCATTGCTGGTTAAAGAGGAGATTAATGCAATAGTTAGGAAAGACATTAGCTTGGATGATGTGGAATCTAAATGGGTAGAGCTGCAGAACACTAAAGGGCAAAAATCGTTAGTGGGAGTTGTGTACAGACCTCCAAACAGTAGTAGTGATGTTGGGGAGGGCATCAAACAGGAAATTAGGAGTGCATGCAATAAAGGTGCAGCAGTTATAATGGGTGACTTTAATATGCACATAGATTGGGCTAGCCAAACTGGAAGCAATACGGTGCAGGAGGATTTCCTGGAATGCATAAGGGATGGTTTTCTAGACCAATATGTCGAGGAACCAACTAGGGGGGAGGCCATCTTAGACTGGGTCTTGTGTAATGAGAGAGGATTAATTAGCAATCTCATTGTGCGAGGCCCCTTGGGGAAGAGTGACCATAATATGGTGGAATTCTGCATTAGGATGGAGAATGAAACAGTTAATTCAGAGACCATGGTCCAGAACTTAAAGAAGGGTAACTTTGAAGGTATGAGGCATGAATTGGCTAAGATAGATTGGCTAATGATACTTAAGGGGTTGACTGTGGATGGGCAATGGCAGACATTTAGAGACCGCATGGATGAATTACAACAATTGTACATTCCTGTTTGGCGTAAAAATAAAAAAGGGAAGGTGGCTCAACCGTGGCTATCTAGGGAAATCAGGGATAGTATTAAAGCCAAGGAAATGGCATACAAATTGGCCAGAAATAGCAGCGAACCTGGGGACTGGGAGAAATTTAGAACTCAGCAGAGGAGGACAAAGAGTTTGATTAGGGCAGGGAAAATGGAGTACGAGAAGAAGCTTGCAGGGAACATTAAGGCGGATTGCAAAAGTTTCTATAGGTATGTAAAGAGAAAAAGGTTAGTAAAGACAAACGTAGGTCCCCTGCAGTCAGAATCAGGGGAAGTCATAACGGGGAACAAAGAAATGGCAGACCAATTGAACAAGTACTTTGGTTCAGTATTCACTAAGGAGGACACAAACAACCTTCCGGATATAAAAGTGGTCAGAGGGTCTATTAAGGAGGAGGAACTGAGGGAAATCTTTATTAGTCGGGAAATTGTGTTGGGGAAATTGATGGGATTGAAGGCCGATAAATCCCCAGGGCCTGATGGACTGCATCCCAGAGTACTTAAGGAGGTGGCCTTGGAAATAGCGGATGCATTGACAGTCATTTTCCAACATTCCATTGAGTCTGGATCAGTTCCTATCGAGTGGAGGGTAGCCAATGTAACCCCACTTTTTAAAAAAGGAGGGAGAGAGAAAGCAGGGAATTATAGACCGGTCAGCCTGACCTCAGTAGTGGGTAAAATGATGGAATCAATTATTAAGGATGTCATAGCAGCGCATTTGGAAAATGGTGACATGATAGGTCCAAGTCAGCATGGATTTGTGAAAGGGAGATCATGCTTGACAAATCTTCTGGAATTTTTTGAGGATGTTTCCAATAAAGTGGACAAAGGAGTACCAGTTGATGTGGTATATTTGGACTTTCAGAAGGCTTTCGACAAGGTCCCACACAGGAGATTAATGTGCAAAGTTAAAGCACATGGGATTGGGGGTAGTGTGCTGACGTGGATTGAGAACTGGTTGTCAGACAGGAAGCAAAGAGTAGGAGTAAATGGGTACTTTTCGGAATGGCAGGCAGTGACTAGTGGGGTACCGCAGGGTTCTGTGCTGGGGCCCCAGCTGTTTACATTGTACATTAATGATTTAGACGAGGGGATTAAATGTAGTATCTCCAAATTTGCGGATGACACTAAGTTGGGTGGCAGTGTGAGCTGCGAGGAGGATGCTATGAGGCTGCAGAGTGACTTGGATAGGTTAGGTGAGTGGGCAAATGCGTGGCAGATGAAGTATAATGTGGATAAATGTGAGGTTATCCACTTTGGTGGTAAAAACAGAGAGACAGACTATTATCTGAATGGTGACAGATTAGGAAAAGGGAAGGTGCAACGAGACCTGGGTGTCATGGTACATCAGTCATTGAAGGTTGGCATGCAGGTACAGCAGGCGGTTAAGAAAGCAAATGGCATGTTGGCCTTCATAGCGAGGGGATTTGAGTACAGGGGCAGGGAGGTGTTGCTACAGTTGTACAGGGCCTTGGTGAGGCCACACCTGGAGTATTGTGTACAGTTTTGGTCTCCTAACTTGAGGAAGGACATTCTTGCTATTGAGGGAGTGCAGCGAAGATTCACCAGACTGATTCCCGGGATGGTGGGACTGACCTATCAAGAAAGACTGGATCAACTGGGCTTGTATTCACTGGAGTTCAGAAGAGTGAGAGGGGACCTCATAGAAACGTTTAAAATTCTGACGGGTTTGGACAGGTTAGATGCAGGAAGAATGTTCCCAATGTTGGGGAAGTCCAGAACCAGGGGTCACAGTCTAAGGATAAGGGGTAAGCCATTTAGGACCGAGATAAGGAGAAACTTCTTCACCCAGAGAGTGGTGAACCTGTGGAATTCTCTACCACAGGAAGTAGTTGAGGCCAATTCACTAAATATATTCAAAAGGGAGTTAGATGAAGTCCTTACTATTCGGGGGATCAAGGGGTATGGCGTGAAAGCAGGAAGTGGGTACTGAAGTTTCATGTTCAGCCATGAACTCATTGAATGGCGGTGCAGGCTAGAAGGGCTGAATGGCCTGCTCCTGCACCTATTTTCTATGTTTCTATGTATAGGGCACAATTCCAAAATTTGCAGATGACACAAAACTTGGAAGTATAGTGAACAGTGAGGAGAGTGGGGCGACTTCAGGAAGGCAGACAGTCTGGTGGGATGGGCGGACACATGACTGATGACATTTAATGCAGAAAAGTGCAAAGTGATACATTTTGGTAGAAAGAATGAGGATAGAATATATAAATTAAAGGGTACAATCGTAAAGGGGGTGCACAAACAGAGAGACCTCGGGGTATGTGTGTAGAAATTGTTGAAGGTGGCAGGGCAGGTTGAGAAAGCGGTTAAAAAAGCTTACGGGATCTTGGGCTTCATAAATAGAGGTATAGAGTACAAAAATGTGGAAATTATGATGAACCTGTATAAAACACTGGTTCGGTCCCAACTGGAGTATTGTGTCCAATTTTGGGCACCACACTTTAGGAAGGATGTGAAGGCCTTAGAGAAGGTGCAGAACAGATTTACGACAATGATTCCAGAAATGAGGAACTTCAGTTACATTAATAGACTGGAGAAGCTGGGGTTGTTTTCCTTGGGGCAGAAAAGATCGAGGGGAGATTTGATCGAGGTGTTCAAAATCGTGAGGGGTCTGGACAGAGTAGATCGAGATAAATTGTTCCCATTGGCGGAAGGGTTGAGAACCACAAATTTAAGGTGATTGGCGAAAGAACCAAAGGCGACGTTAGAAAAAACTTTTTTTATGCAGCGAGTGGTTAGGATCTGGAATACACAGCCTGAAAGGGTGATGGAGGCAGACTTAATGTTATCTTTCATAAGGGAGTTGGATAAGTATCTTGAAGGAAAATATTTTGCAGGGCTACAGGGAAAGGGCAGGGGAGTTGGACTAGCTGAGAGTCGGCACGGGTTCGACGGTCCAAATGTTTTTTTTCCAAGTTGTAAACATTCTATGATTCTATGAATTTGCAGGAGTGCAAATTAATGTTAGAATTGAACATTTGGAAACTGACCTTTCTGAAGAATAATGCCAGCGAGCCAGTCTTCTTTGGCTTACTGATTGCTGCTACCGGAGGCTCCTGCACTGCGGCAATTCCCATTGGTTTGGGTGAAGTGTTGATTAAAGCTTGGGCAGAGAGGGGCACTTGAACAGTTTCTTCCACAACCTGTGCTTGCTGGGACACATTCATCTGGACTGGGATGAAGGTGATCCCTCCAGTCTCATTAGTAATACCTGAACAATAAAAAGCAAAGAAAATCCCACTTTAGAACATAGGAAATAAGAGCAGGAGTAGGCCATACGGCCCCGCGAGCCTGCTCCGCCATTTAATACGATCATGGCTGATCTGATCATGGACTTAGGTCCTCCTCCCTGCCCACTCCCCATAACCCCTTATCATTTAAGAAACTGTCTATTTCTGTCTTAAATTTATTCAATGTCCCAGCTTCCACAGCGCTCTGAGGCAGTGAATTCCACAGATTTACAACCCTCTGAGAAGAAATTCCTCCTCATCTCTATTTTAAATGGGCGGCCCCTTATTCTAAGATCATGCCCTCTAGTTCTAGTCACCCCATCAGTGGAAACATCCTCTCTGTGTCCACCCTGTCAAGCCCCCTCATAATCTTATACGTTTCGATAAGATCATCTCTCATTCTTCTGAATTCCAATGAGTAGAGGCCCAACCTACTCAACATTTCCTCATAAGTCAACTCCCTCATCCCCGGAATCAACCGAGTGAACCTTCTCTCAACTGCCTCCAAAGCAAGTATATCCTTTCGTAAATATGGAAACCAAAACAGCACGCAGTATTCCAGGTATGGCCTCACCAATACCCTGTATAACTGTAGCAAGACTTCCCTGCTTTTATACTCCATCCCCTTTGCAATAAAGGCCAAGGTTCCATTGGTCTTCCTGAGTGCAAAGTTAAAGCACATGGGATTGGGGGTAGTGTGCTGACGTGGATTGAGAACTGGTTGTCAGACAGGAAGCAAAGAGTAGGAGTAAATGGGGACTTTTCAGAATGGCAGGCAGTGACTAGTGGGGTACCGCAAGGTTCTGTGCTGGGGCCCCAGCTGTTTACACTGTACATTAATGATTTAGACGAGGGGATTAAAGGTAGTATCTCCAAATTTGCGGATGACACTAAGTTGGGTGGCAGTGTGAGCTGCGAGGAGGATGCTATGAGGCTGCAGAGCGACTTGGATAGGTTAGGTGAATGGGCAAATGCATGGCAGATGAAGTATAATGTGGATAAATGTGAGGTTATCCACTTTGGTGGTAAAAACAGAGAGACAGATTATTATCTGAATGGTGACAGATTAGGAAAAGGGAAGGTGCAAAGAGACCTGGGTGTCATGGTACATCAGTCATTGAAGGTTGGCATGCAGGTACAGCAGGCGGTTAAGAAAGCAAATGGCATGTTGGCCTTCATAGCGAGGGGATTTGAGTACAGGGGCAGGGAGGTGTTGCTACAGTTGTACAGGCCTTGGTGAGGCCACACCTGGGGTATTGTGTACAGTTTTGGTCTCCTAACCTGAGGAAGGACATTCTTGCTATTGAGGGAGTGCAGCGAAGGTTCACCAGACTGATTCCCAGGATGGCGGGACTGACCTATCAAGAAAGACTGGATCAACTGGGCTTGTATTCACTGGAGTTCAGAAGAATGAGAGGGGACCTCATAGAAACGTTTAAAATTCTGACGGGGTTAGACAGGTTAGATGCAGGAAGAATGTTCCCAATGTTGGAGAAGTCCAGAACCAGGGGACACAGTCTAAGGATAAGGGGTAAGCCATTTAGGACCGAGATAAGGAGGAACTTCTTCACCCAGAGAGTGGTGAACCTGTGGAATTCTCTACCACAGAAAGTTGTTGAGGCCAATTCACTAAATATATTCAAAAAGGAGTTAGATGAAGTCCTTACTACTAGGGGGATCAAGGGATATGGCGAGAAAGCAGGAATGGGGTACTGAAGTTGCATGTTCAGCCATGAACTCATTGAGTGGCGGTGCAGACTAGAAGGGCCGAATGGCCTACTCCTGCACCTATTTTCTATGTTTCTATGTATCACTTGCTGTACCTGCATACTATCCTTTTGTGTTTCATGCACAAGTACCGCCAGGTCCTGCTGTACTGCAGCATTTTGCAATCTTTCTCCATTTAAATAATAACTTGTTCTTTGATTTTTTTTCTGCCAAAGTGCATGACCTCACACTTTCCAACATTATACTCCATCTTCCAAATTTTTGCCCACTCACTTAGCCTGTCTATGTCCTTTTGCAGATTTTTTGTGTCCTCCTCATATATTGCTTTTCCTCCCATCTTTGTATCGTCAGCAAACTTGGCTACGTTACACTCAGTCCCTTCTTCCAAGTCATTAATATAGATTGTAAATAGTTGGGGTCCCAGCACTGATCCCTGCGTGTGTTACTGGTTGCCAACAGAGTAACTGGAGTTCTTTCTCCATTGAAGAAGCTTCCATTATAAACTGAATCATGTGAAATGTTGTGCCCAAGCGCACGATACTGCATTCAAAACTGCCCTTCAAGCAGAAGTAATGTAGACACACACAAACTAACCGTGCACAGGTATAGTTAGCATCTGACCGTTGGTTGCTGTTACGGTGGCTGTTGCCATGGTTACAACAGTCTGCCCAGGCGCGAGGGTAACGTTTTCATTTGCTAGGCTTTGTGTCTGAATAATCCTCAGCCCAGTTGACTGGGTGACATTGATCTTGTTCTGCGCGATATTCACATGAGTGTCCATTGAATTGTCATCGCCGAAGAGTCTCCTTTTAGCACTCCCCGCAGAGGGAGAAGTGAACCGATCATGGACAGACAGCGGTGATGCTGGAGGAGGAAGATCTGTAAAAAAGTGAAATGGCAAACAATAAGCAACAACAATTATCAAACCAATAATGTCCTTCTCGTCATTGCCAAGGACACCTGTCAGACATTAGTTCTGACTGTGGCTGCTTGTGGTTGTTACGCTCTCGTGCTGCTCTTGTATGCGTGGTTCCCTCGGCATTCTCTGCACCCAGAAATCCCAACTCAATGTCTTTCGGGGAGTTTTGGGAACTGCAGCCAGATCCAGCAGCTCCTGGTAGATATCTACATGAGGGATACAGTAGTATAGTGGCTATGTTACTGGACTAGTAATCCAGAGGCCTGAGTTCAATTCCCACCACGACAGCTGTGGAATTTAAATTCAGCTAAATGAACCTGGAATTTAAAAAAAGCAAGTATCACGGTGATCATGAAACTACCGGATTGTCGTAATAACCCATCTGGTTCACTAATAAGGAAATCTGGCCTATATGTGACTCCCGACCCATAGCAATGTCGTTGACTCTGAACTGCCCTCTGAAATGGCCTAGCAAGTCATACTGTTGTTTAAGGTGGCTCCCACTACCTCGAGAGGGCAATTAGAGATGCCAGTGATGCCCACATCCCATGAATGAATAAAAAGGTAGGGTGCTGCTGGGAATCAGGGACCATGCGGCTCTCCTGAAACTAGTGCTGAAATGTAAAATGTCTTAATATAGCCAAAGACAGCCTGCATCACACTGTTAGTTATTCAACGCACCGGGTATAAATTCTTCAATCACTTGAGTAATTGCTCTGAACTGAAAAGGTTTGGTTACATATTTGTGCAATTTCTTTTAGCGACACTTTTTTATTACTGTGCAATACAATGCTGAACCTCTAACAAGCATCCTTTTTATCTCTGAAGTTTGAAATTAGATCATGAATTAGAAGTAGCTGCAAAGGTAATCATTGTGGGTCAAGAAGCTGAGTGTGACATTAACCACAGTAGTCACCTGACTACAACCTGCAATCACAAGGCAGATGAAATCTAGTTAAGCTCCATTAAACACATTCACAAAATATGTTGATTAAGCATTTGAACCTACAACGCCAACAACTTTCATTTATACTACACATTTACTGCACAGAAACATCCCAAGGTGCCTCACAGTGGTGTCAGGGGGAAATAGAGGTCGAGCCAAAAAAGATGTTAGGAGGAGTGAACAAAAGCTGGGTCAATGAGGTAGGTTTTAAGGAAGGTCTTAAAGGAGAATGAAGTGGAGAGGTAGAGAAGTTTAGGAGGAAATTGCAGAGCGTGGGGTCCAGGCACCTAAAGCCAACGATGGGATAAAGGGAGAAGGGAATACACAAGTGGCCAATCAGAAGACCGGGGGCCCGAAATTCAGTATCGCTGGATAGCTGGTGCTACTCCCTCACCCTTTTGGGGCCATTAGCGCCAACATTTTTTCGTGGCTCGGCCACCCCATATTCAGCTCCAAAAGTGAACAAATGGGTTCCAGCGCTAATGAACCCAGCGGTGTGGCTGTCTTAGTTTAAGTGCTATCACCACTGAGAAATTCAGCATGCAGGTAAGGGTTTCTAATGAGCCAGCTGCTCCCTGGACTTTTTAAAAAGGACAGGGTTTGCAGCAAGGCCCTGAGGGGGCAAGGAGGTTGGAAAGATGGCTGGTATAAGAGGTGCAAGGAAAGCCAACAGGGTGACTGATATGGAGCTGGAGACACTGATGGACGGTGTGGAGGACAGATGAAGAAGAATGTTTCCAGATGCAGGGAGACCTGGCATAATGCATGGAGGGAGATTGCAGGGGGTGTCAGGCACCTCTATATATGTGAGGACGCACCCTCCCAGGAGGGTGATGGCCAGTCTGCACCCGCCCATTCCAGGGTGCCGATGGGTCGAAGCTCCTAGCTCTGGAGCGACGGGAATCCTCCTCCTCAGGTGATACTGCTGGCTTGACCTCCAGCGGCTGTCCCCTCATGATGGCCGGGTCGTGCAGCATGCACCAGACCACGACGATGATGGAGACCCGTTGTGGAGAGTAGCGCAAGGTGCCACCAGAGCAGACAAGGCACCGGAACCTCTGTTTAAGGATGCCTATGCACTGCTCGACGATGCATCTGGTGGCACAATGAGCGATGTTGTAGGCATGCTCTGGTACTGTCCTGGGGTTCCGCAGTGGAGTGAGCAGCCAAGTGGACAGGGGATATCCCTTGTCCCCAAGCAGCCAACTGCAATCCTGATTCGGGCCGGTGAAGATGGCGTGCACACTGGTCTGGCGCAGAATGAATGAATCATTGCTGCTGCCTCCCTTGCCCGCTGCCTGTCTGCACGGTGGTAATGGTGACGCCTTCTCCTGCATGCCGCCCTGCTTCTGACCAGGTGTCGCCCTCCCAACACTCCTCCCATCCTCAGGGTGAACCCTGTCAAGCAGGTTTCTGCAGCCCACAGGACTCCACTAAAGAGTCAGACCTGAAAGTTGTACAAAAGTACAGGGGTATGTACAAACCTCTGAGCAGCACTCAGCAGGTTAAATGGAGCCAAAACAATTAATAAAACTATATGAAAAGCTAAATACTGCGGATGCTGGAAAATGAAATAAAAACACTAATAATTAATAAAACTATTTACCTACCAAAGGGCCCCAGCGGTGTCGTGTTCGAGCACCGCATCGAAAACCTCGTGGGGCACTGCCGGGAAAAGTCCTACCTTTTCCTCGGTGAATTTCGCTGTCCTGGTGGGAAAAACACCCGACAGCGGCAGTCGATCGCTTTTTTGCGATTTACCGCCCAAACTCCGCGGTAGCCATCTATTCGGGGATGGTGAATTTCGGGCCCTGGATGTCAGACAAGTAGTCTGAAAGCATGGAGGCAGTGGATGAGTTGAGGGAGGTGGTGGAGAAGTAGAGCTAGGTGTCATCAGCATACATGTGGATGCTGACCCCGTATCTATGGATGATGTTACCATGAGGAAGCAATGCGGTTGAGAAAGAGGAGGTGGCCAAGGAGAGATTCTTCAGCGAGGGTGGGAAAAAAAGCCATTGGTAGAGATGCTCTGGCCATGATCAGATGGGTAAAAGTGGAAACAAGCAAAGACAGTCCCATTGAGCTGAACAACGGAGGAGATGCACTGGAGGAGGATGGCTGCAGAAAATCGAGAAAAGAAAACACACCAGGGTTGTCACACCACTTTGGTTAGGGCTGTTTCAGTGCTGTGAGATTGGTAGATACTTGATTGGAGGGATTCAAACAGGGAGTTGTGAGAGAAATGGGCACAGATCTGGGAGGTGACAACACGTTCAATGACTTAGGACAGGAAAGGGTGGTTGGAGATGGGTGATCGCTGCAATGACTGATGGGTTGGGGATATTTGTTTTTTTATTTGTGCAAGAATTAATGATGACAGGTTTGAAAGGGAGATAGTGCTTGAGGAGAGAACTTACCACGTTTGTTGAAGGTCCCGGCAATGTCTGTCCGGACTTCCTTTACCCGAGGGTGCATTATAGGAGACATCGGCATCAGTGGGAGGTGGGTGGGACATCCGTTACCAGTTTCAAAATTGGAAGGAAAGGTCACCTGAAAGCACAATTAGTTTAAGGACTTCTCTGATAACCAGTAATTGTTAAACAAAATATTTTACAATCGCAACCTACATCGAACCCCCATGTGCAAGAAAGCACATTCAATTCAATACAGTGAATAGACAATTGGGAAAAAATATTTAAAAATCAAAACTTTTGCAATATAATAGTTACATTAAAGACACAAGGGCCAGCATGAGGAGGGGTAGAATGTTGGGAAAGGGAAGAGAAGCCATTGCTGGAGATGCACTGGTTGCATTTGGACAATTAGCAATGGACCCATACAAGGGCAGTTCCATGGAGCTAGGTGAAAGAGGAGGGTGGCATGATCAGCCATAGTAAATGTTGCAGCTAGATTGAGAGGGAAAAGGAGACACAATGGATCACAGTCACAGATCCACAAGCCTGGGTTTTAGTGCTGTGTGATGGGCAGTGGCCAGTCGGAGGGGTTCGAACAGGGAGTTATGGGAACGATGGCCGTGGAGTTGGGAGATGATATTGTTAAGGACCTTAGAGGGGAAAGGGAGGCTGGAAGTTGGAGCCAGATTAGTTGAGGAAGGGGTAATGATGGTGGTTTTCAAGGGGCGAGGGATGGTGCCTGAGGACAGCTAATCAATGACAGTATCAGATAGCATAGAGGTTCGGGAGGGGATTTGGATGAGGAAGGATGGAGGGAGCAGGAAGTGGGTATCATGGATAAGTTGAACTTGAAGAGAATGAGAGGGGCTGAAGAGACTGGGAGGAGCTGCAAAAAGATAGAATGTAAGAACACAAGAAATAGGAGCAGGAGTCGGCCATACTTCTCCCCTTTCTGGAATAGTGGTATAACATTAGCAACCCTCCAGTCCTCCGGCATTACTGCTGAATTATACAAACAGGAGGGCCAAGGCCAGACAGTGGGGATGTTAGAGAGACAATGGAGGGGGGAGAAGGAAATAATTTTAACAATAGAGGGCCAGGAAGCAGTGGTGGAATTAAGTTTGGTTGTACACAAGTGAAGGGGAGATTGAAACAGTTAGCAGCCGGCTGAAAAGAGTGTCCCAGTTCTGAGCCGATAAAGGAGAGAGGCGGGGTGGGCGGGCGTAGAGAGAGCTGGGAACCAACAGAACAACAGAATATTGACCAAAGTACAGATTGAAGTTGATTAAGAAAGTTAAGTGGACCATGGAACCAAAGGGAGGAGGAGGATCAATCAGGGGTAATTGTGTTTGATCCCAGGGTTATGGGGAGATGTGGAATGGATCTAGGGAAAGAAGCGGAGGATGAGTAAAGATTGAGTCAGCTAAGCAATCAGAGGAAATGCGATCGTAAAGCAGTATGATGACTTTTTAATTCTTATGATAATGGAAACACTTTACGCTGTGGAGTGGCCACATTAATAAGCCAGGAGTACGGACACGTAAAACTGGCTGATCACTTGGCCAAACAGCCCGTACTCCAGAAATTTCACACAGAATTTTAGTCCCGTGTCACAATATGATTACAACCCGACAGATAAATACGTTACTAAAAAGAAATGTATAATATATCTGCACTCACCTGTTCACACGTTGGAACCTTATTGTCTGCTCCAAGCAAAGCCTTCCAAAGAGCTGAGTCGTGGCTCCAAGCTCGACTCTCCAAAATCTGTTCTTCAATATTGTTGAGGTGTTTCACCATATCACGGGAAAGACCCTCCTCTGCTCGAATCAATACTTCGATCACCTAAAGGCGGGGTTATCACCAATAATGTTAGCGTCACTGACATCAACTCCAATCATATTAAATATTAGTAATCGTTCCAGGTTACTGTCTAAATTAAATTGTCCCATCATGTGTAATGGATAGAACATTCTATCCAGTCAGACTGAATGAACTGCTTCATTAGACATTGTTGGTTTAAATTTGATAGCACAATGAATCACCGACAAAAATGATGGGCTTTTTATGGCAATTCCTTCTAAGAACATAAGAATTAGGAGCAGGTATAGACCATTTGGCCCCTCAAGCCTGCTGCACCATTCAATGGCTGATCTTCTCCCTCAACTCCACTTTCCCACCCTATCCCCAGATTCCACTAGAGTCCAAAAATCTATCTTGAATATATTCAACAACTTAAGCATCCAGACCTCTGGGGTAAAGAATTTTGAGGTCAGTAAAGGCGAAAGGAGCACTTTCCCACATTTGTCAGTGTCAATATCAAGCATGGGCCAGGCGCAGAGCAAAACCTCTTCCACTATGTTTCAATACCACCGGCCCGATTTTAATTCCAAGCGGGCGGGTTGTGAGGTGAGGTCCTGCTCCATTATGGAATTATTTTCTGTCCTGGGTTGGGCTGACAGGACAGTGCAGCAGCTTCCCTGCTCAGGCCCGTTAAAATTGCCTTTGGGTCATGATAACCTAATCGGGACCCGACATGTATATGTAAAGAAGGATCTCACCGGCTTTGGCCAGGTTTCCTTGCCCAGGAGAGGTTAAAATCGCGTATTGGGGACCCTGGCGTCTCCAGGGCAGGAAAGTAACTGGTTATTGTAAATGCTTTCCTGCACGGGTAGGATCGCACCCCCATATCTTCAGCTTAGTACAGCAGCACTCCTGCACCGGTGTTGTTTTTATTTATGGTCTCCCTGGGAGGTTCAGATAGGAGGAATAAAGCAGCACCATGGAAATAAACAGGCAATAACATGGCAGTAATTAGGCTAATAGGAAATGTGTGCATACAGAAGACTTTTACTACGTTATATATAGAATATAAAGAGATAAGATATATTTACGTTTGGAGCTGCTGACATTTTGATGTTGTGAGCAAAGTTCCCGCTAAGCTGTGCGGCTGCGCAGCTGACTGAAGGCCCTGTGCAAGCCACTCATTCGTTTTTAAATGGAATAAAATGCGCATGTGTAAAAATTTGAATAGGCCACACAGCCTGTTGTAGAGACCGCGCACAGAAAAATAATTAGAGGATTCATTGGTTGTGAGTCAGGCCCCGACGCAGCAGCTCACAGAATACAGGGTGGCTTTGGCTGGTGTATCAGGAGGAGGATTTCCTGGAGTGCATAAGGGATGGTTTTCTAGACCAATATGTCGAGGAACCAACTAGGGGGGAGGCCATCTTAGACTGGGTGTTGTGTAATGAGAGAGGATTAATTAGCAATCTCATTGTGCGAGGCCCCTTGGGGAAGAGTGACCATAATATGGTGGAATTCTGCATTAGGATGGAGAATGAAACAGTTAATTCAGAGACCATGGTCCAGAACTTAAAGAAGGGTAACTTTGAAGGTATGAGGCATGAATTGGCTAAGATAGATTGGCTAATGATACTTAAGGGGTTGACTGTGGATGGGCAATGGCAGACATTTAGAGACCGCATGGATGAATTACAACAATTGTACATTCCTGTCTGGCGTAAAAATAAAAAAGGGAAGGTGGCTCAACCGTGGCTATCTAGGGAAATCAGGGATAGTATTAAAGCCAAGGAAATGGCATACAAATTGGCCAGAAATAGCAGCGAACCTGGGGACTGGGAGAAATTTAGAACTCAGCAGAGGAGGACAAAGGGTTTGATTAGGGCAGGGAAAATGGAGTACGAGAAGAAGCTTGCAGGGAACATTAAGGCGGATTGCAAAAGTTTCTATAGGTATGTAAAGAGAAAAAGGTTAGTAAAGACAAACGTAGGTCCCCTGCAGTCAGAATCAGGGGAAGTCATAACGGGGAACAAAGAAATGGCAGACCAATTGAACAAGTACTTTGGTTCAGTATTCACTAAGGAGGACACAAACAACCTTCCGGATATAAAAGTGGTCAGAGGGTCTATTAAGGAGGAGGAACTGAGGGAAATCTTTATTAGTCGGGAAATTGTGTTGGGGAAATTGATGGGATTGAAGGCCGATAAATCCCCAGGGCCTGATGGACTGCATCCCAGAGTACTTAAGGAGGTGGCCTTGGAAATAGCGGATGCATTGACAGTCATTTTCCAACATTCTATTGAGTCTGGATCAGTTCCTATCGAGTGGAGGGTAGCCAATGTAACCCCACTTTTTAAAAAAGGAGGGAGAGAGAAAGCAGGGAATTATAGACCGGTCAGCCTGACCTCAGTAGTGGGTAAAATGATGGAATCAATTATTAAGGATGTCATAGCAGCGCATTTGGAAAATGGTGACATGATAGGTCCAAGTCAGCATGGATTTGTGAAAGGGAGATCATGTTTGACAAATCTTCTGGAATTTTTTGAGGATGTTTCCAATAAAGTGGACAAAGGAGTACCAGTTGATGTGGTATATTTGGACTTTCAGAAGGCTTTCGACAAGGTCCCACACAGGAGATTAATGTGCAAAGTTAAAGCACATGGGATTGGGGGTAGTGTGCTGACGTGGATTGAGAACTGGTTGTCAGACAGGAAGCAAAGAGTAGGAGTAAATGGGTACTTTTCGGAATGGCAGGCAGTGACTAGTGGGGTACCGCAGGGTTCTGTGCTGGGGCCCCAGCTGTTTACATTGTACATTAATGATTTAGACGAGGGGATTAAATGTAGTATCTCCAAATTTGCGGATGACACTAAGTTGGGTGGCAGTGTGAGCTGCGAGGAGGATGCTATGAGGCTGCAGAGTGACTTGGATAGGTTAGGTGAGTGGGCAAATGCGTGGCAGATGAAGTA
Organism: Pristiophorus japonicus; assembly: GCF_044704955.1. Taxonomy (NCBI): domain Eukaryota; kingdom Metazoa; phylum Chordata; class Chondrichthyes; family Pristiophoridae; genus Pristiophorus; species Pristiophorus japonicus. The sequence continues at coordinate 205,792,638 of NC_091988.1, read as the reverse complement.
TAATGTGGATAAATGTGAGGTTATCCACTTTGGTGGTAAAAACAGAGAGACAGACTATTATCTGAATGGTGACAGATTAGGAAAAGGGAAGGTGCAACGAGACCTGGGTGTCATGGTACATCAGTCATTGAAGGTTGGCATGCAGGTACAGCAGGCGGTTAAGAAAGCAAATGGCATGTTGGCCTTCATAGCGAGGGGATTTGAGTACAGGGGCAGGGAGGTGTTGCTACAGTTGTACAGGGCCTTGGTGAGGCCACACCTGGAGTATTGTGTACAGTTTTGGTCTCCTAACTTGAGGAAGGACATTCTTGCTATTGAGGGAGTGCAGCGAAGATTCACCAGACTGATTCCCGGGATGGTGGGACTGACCTATCAAGAAAGACTGGATCAACTGGGCTTGTATTCACTGGAGTTCAGAAGAGTGAGAGGGGACCTCATAGAAACGTTTAAAATTCTGACGGGTTTGGACAGGTTGGATGCAGGAAGAATGTTCCCAATGTTGGGGAAGTCCAGAACCAGGGGTCACAGTCTAAGGATAAGGGGTAAGCCATTTAGGACCGAGATAAGGAGAAACTTCTTCACCCAGAGAGTGGTGAACCTGTGGAATTCTCTACCACAGAAAGTAGTTGAGGCCAATTCACTAAATATATTCAAAAGGGAGTTAGATGAAGTCCTTACTACTCGGGGGATCAAGGGGTATGGCGTGAAAGCAGGAAGTGGGTACTGAAGTTTCATGTTCAGCCATGAACTCATTGAATGGCGGTGCAGGCTAGAAGGGCTGAATGGCCTGCTCCTGCACCTATTTTCTATGTTTCTATGACACTGAATTATTTCAGGTCAATTCTGCCTTACCCTGAAGGGAATACCGTTACTCTATCAGCAGTCGGGAGCAGCCAGCGGGAGCGGGAGGCTCGAGGCCTATAAAAGGCCAGCGGCAGTCGGAGAAGTAGTTGGGAGAAGTTAGCTGGTGCAGGGACAAAAGGCAAAATAGAAGTAAAAAGAAATCGAAGTGTGATGTCACAGCCAAGCGATTGGCTGGTTGATTGGTGAGTATTTTTTCCCTTTCCGTTTCTTTTCTTATCAGTAGGAAACCTTTGGCATTGTTGCCAAATTAAGTTAATCTAAGGATTAAGTCATGGCAGGAGAGCCCAGAGCCGTGTCATGCTCCTCCTGTGCTATGTGGGAAGTAAAGGGACACTTCTAGTGTGCATGGCTACTATGTGTGCAGGAAGTGTGTCCAGCTGCAGCTCCTGTCAGACCGCATTGTGGCACTGGAGCTGCGTATGGATTCACTCTGGAGCATCTGTGATGCTGAGGACGTCGTGGATAGCACGTTTAGTGAGCTGGTCACACCGCAGGTAAAGGTTACATAGACAGATAGGGAATGGGTGACCATCAGGAAGAGCAAGGGAAGGAAGGAAGGAAGTGCAGGGGTCCCCTGCGGTCGCCTCCCTCCAAAACAGATATACCGTTTTGGATACTGTTGAGGGAGGTGGCTCATCAGGGGAAGGCAGCAGCAGCCAAGTTCATGGCAACAGGGGTGACTCTGCTGCACAGGAGGGCAGGAAAAAGAGTGGGAGAGCTAAAGTGATAGGGGATTCTATTGTAAGGGGAATAGATAGGTGTTTCTGCGGCCGCAAACGAGACTCCAGGATGGTATGTTGCCTCCCTGGTGCAAGGGTCAAGAATGTCTTGGAGCGGATGCAGAGCATTCTGGAGGGGGAGGGTGAACAGCCAGCTGTAGTGGTGCATATAGGTACCAACGATATAGGTAAAAAACGAGATGAGGTCCTACAAGCTGAATTTAGGGAGCTAGGAGTTAAATTAAAAAGTAGGACCTCAAAGGTAGTAATCTCAGGATTGCTACCAGTGTCACGTGCTAGTCAAGAGTAGCAATAGCAGGATAGTTCAGATGAATACGTGGCTTGAGGAATGATGTAAGGGACAGGGATTCAAATTCCTGGGACATTGGAACTGGTTCTGGGGGAGGTGGGACCATTACAAACCGGAAGATCTGCACCTGGGCAGGACCGGAACCAATGTCCTAGGCGGAATGTTTGCTAGTGCTGTTGGGGTGGGTTTAAACTAATATGGGCAGGGGGGTGGGAATCTATGCAGGGAGGCAGTGGGAAGTAAAAAGGGGGCAGAAGCAAAAGGTAGGAAGGAGAAAAGTAAGAGTGGAGAGCAGAGAAATCAAGGGCAAAAGTCAAAAAGGGCCACATTACAATAGAATTCTAAAAGGACAAAGAGTGCTAAAAACAAACCTGAAGGCTCTGAGTCTCAATGCGAGGAGCATTCGTAATAAGGTGGATGAATTAACTGCACAGATAGCTGTTAACGGATATGATGTAATTGGCATCACGGAGACATGCCTCCAGGGTGACCAAGGCTGGGAACTCAACATCCAGGGGTATTCAATATTCAGGAAGGATAGACAAAAAGGAAAAGGAGGTGGAGTAGCGTTACTGGTTAAAGAGGATATTAACACAATAGTAAGGAAGGACATTAGCTTGGATAATGTGGAATCTATATGGGTAGAGCTGCGAAACACCAAAGGGCAGAAAACGTTAGCGGGAGTTGTGTACAGACCACCAAACAGTACTAGTGAGGATGGGGATGGCATCAAACAGGAAATTAGGGATGCGTGCAATAAAGGTACAGCAGTTATCATGGGTGACTTTAAGCTACATATAGATTGGGCTAACCAAACTGGTAGCAATACGGTGGAGGAGGATTTCCTGGAGTGTATAAGGGATGGTTTTCTAGACCAATATGTCGAGGAACCAACTAGAGTGTAGGCCATCCTAGACTGGGTGATGTATAATGAGAGAGGATTCATTAACAATCTTGTCGTGCGAGGCCCCTTGGGGAAGAGTGACTATAATATGGTAAATTCTTCATTAAGATGGAGAGTGACAGTTAATTCAAAGACTAGGATCCTGAACTTAAAGAAAGGTAACTTTGATGGTATGAGACGTGAATTGGCTAGGATAGACTGGCGAATGATACTTAAAGGGTTGACGGTAGATAGGCAATGTCGGACATTTAAATATCACATGGATGAACTACAACAATTGTACATCCCTGTCTGCAGTAAAAATAAAACGGGGAAGGTGACTCAACCGTGGCTACCAAGGGAAATTAGGGACAGTGTTAAATCCAAGGAAGAGGCATATAAATTGGCCAGAAAAAGCAGCAAACCTGAGGACTGGGGGAAATTTAGAATTCAGCAGAGGAGGACTAAGGGTTTAATTAGGAGGGGGGGAAATAGAGTATGAGAGTAAGCTTGCAGGGAACATAAAAACTGACTGCAAAAGCTTCTATAGATATGTGAAGAGAAAAAGATTAGTGAAGACTAATGTCGGTCCCTTGCAGTCAGAATCAGGTGAATTCATAATGGGGAACAAGGAAATGGCAGACCAATTCAACAAATACTTTGGTTCTGACTTCACTAAGGAAGACACAAATAACCTCCCGAAAATACTAGGGGACCGAGGGTCTAGCGAGAAGGAGGAACCGAGGGGAATCCTTATTAGTCAGGAAAAGGTGTTGGGGAAATTGATGGGATTGAAGGTAGATAAATCCCCAGGGCCTGATAGTTTGCATCCCAGAGTACTTAAGGAAGCGGCCCTAGAAATCGTAGATGCATTGGTGGTCATTTTCCAACATTCCATGGGACTCTGGATCAGTTTCTATGGATTGGAGGGTAGCTAATGTAACCCAACTTTTTAAAAAAGGAGGGAGAGAAAACAGGGAATTATAGACCGGTTAACCTGACATTGGTAGTGGGGGAAATGCTGGAATCAATTATTATAATAGCAGCACATTTGGAAAGCAGTGGCAGGATCGGCCCAAGTCAGCATGGATTTATGAAAGGGAAATCATGCTTGAGAAATCTTCCAGAATTTTTTGAGGATGTAACTAGTAGAGTGGATAAGGGAGAACCAGTGGATGTGGTGTATTTGGACTTTCAAAAGGCTTTTGACAAGGTCCCACACAAGAGATTTGTGTGCAAAATTAAGGCACATGGGATTGGTGGTAATGTATTCGTGTGGATAGAGCCTCTGAATGTGTGCAGACGCAGGCGTCGTCCACATACTACAGCTCAATGACAGAGGTTGGGGTAATCCTGGACCTGGCCTGTAGGCGGCGTAGCTTAAACAGCTTCCCACGGGTTCTGTAGTTTAGTTCCTAGCGGGGAGCTTGTTGATTGTGAGGTGGAGCATGGCGGCAAGGAAGATTAAGAGGGTTGGAGCAATGACACAGCCCTGTTTGACCCCGGTCCGGACGTGGATTGAGTCGGTAATGGATCCATTGGTAAGGATTACGGCCTGCATGTCATCGTGAAGCAGGCGAAGGAATTTGACAAACTTTTGGGGGCATCCGAAATGGAGGAGGATGCTCCATAGACCCTCACGGTAAGATGTGTGGATAGATGTGTGGATAGAGAACTGATTGGCAGACAGGAAGCAAAGAGTGGGAATAAACGGGTCCTTTTCCGAATGGCAGGCAGTGACTCGTGGGGTACCGCAAGGTTCAGTGCTGAGACCCCAGCTATTTACAATATATATTAATGATTTAGACGAAGGAATTGAATATAATATCTCCAAGTTTGCAGATGACACTAAGCTGGGTGGCAGTGTGAGCTGTGAGGAGGATGCTAGGAGGCCGCAGGGTGACTTGGACAGGTTAGGTGAGTGGGCAAATGCATGACAGATGCAGTATAATGTGGGTAAGTGTGAGGTTATCCATTTTAGTGATAAAAACAGGAAGGTAGATTATTATCTGAATGGTGACAGATTAGTAAAAGGTGCAACGAGACCTGGGCGTCATGGTACATCAGTCATTGAAAGTGGGCATGCAGGTACAGCAGGCAGTTAAGAAAGCAAATGGCATGTTGGCCTTCATAGCGAGAGGATTTGAGTATAGGAGCAGGAAGGTCTTGCTGCAGTTGTACAGGGCCTTGGTGAGACCACAGCTTGAGTATTGTGTGCAGTTTTGGTCTCCTAATCTGAGGAAGGACAGTCATGCTATTGAGGGAGTGCAGCGAAGGTTCACCAGACTGATTCCCAGGATGGCAAGACTGACTGACAAATGAAGAAAGACTGGATCGACTCGGCTTATATTCACTGGAATTTAGAAGAGAGGGGATCTCATAGAAGCATATAAAATTCTGACGGGATTGGACAGGTTAGATGCAGAAAGAATGTTCCTGATGTTGAGGAAGTCCAGCGATCACAGTCTAAGGATAAGGGGTAAGCCATATAGGACCGAGACGAGGAGAAACTTTTTCACCCAGAGAATTGTGAACCTGTGGAATTCTCTACCACAGAAAGTTGTTGAGGCCAGTTCGATGGATATATTCAAAAGGGAGTTAGATGTGGCCCTTACGGCTAAAGGGATCAGTGGGTATGGAGAGAAGGCAGGAGTGGGGTACTGAAGTTGCATGATCAGCCATGATCATATTGAATGGTGGTGCAGGCTCGAAGGGCTGAATGGCCTGCTCCTACACCTATTTTCTATGTAAATATCAAGTGGTCAGCAGATGGCTTGCAAAGATGCAAGAAATTCTTGTTAGTGGTTATGCAACTTCATTAAGAATGTGGCAGCAAGTTGGACTCTGAGGCTTGCACAGCAGTCAAATTCATCCATCACAATATCATCTCTTGGTTCATTGGTGGTCTATGAGGGAAATAATAAATACCCAGGTGTGTGGGGGGGGGGGGGGGGGGGGGGGATTGGAATTAAACTGAAATAAAGCCAAATTACCAAACTATAATCCAGTTACAGAGTGACTCAGGACTAGGAGCAGGCCCCGCGACCATCTTGGTCAAGGTAACAGTGACATTTGGAAAGGGATGGGATGAGATAAGGACTGATGTCCAAAAGTACTTCTTCATACTAATACGGATCAACATGTAGAATGGACCCTCATAAAGTAGTGGCGGGAAAAGCTGAAATTGGCTAAATGAGCTTCCTCATCAATATCTATTTTGGGATCATAAATTCTTGACTTACCTTGTAGAAGTAAAAGGGGCTAAGATCCAGGATGTCGATAATCCATGGGAAGGTGCGCTGGGAACTATAGGAGGAGAGGACTATCTCTAGACAGCAGGCCATCAGAGAGCGATGGAAAATATCTTGCTCCAGTAACACCTAGAGAATTAAAATGCACTTGAATTACAACAGTCTACACAATGTCATCATCATAGGCAGTCCCTCGGAATCGAGGAAGACTTGCTTCCACTCTTAACATGAGTTCTTAGGTGGCTGTACAGTCCAATACGAGAACCACAGTCTCTGTCACAAGTGGGACATAGTCGTTGAGGGAAGGGGTGGGTGGGACTGGTTTGCCGCATGCTCGTTCCGTTGCCTGCGCTTGATTTCTGCATGCTCTCACCGACGAGACTTGAGGTGCTGAGCACTCTCCGGAATGCACTTCCTCCACTTGGGGCGGTCTTTGGCCAGGGACTCCCAGGTGTCAGTGGAGATGTTGCACTTTATCAGGGAGGCTTTGAGGGTGTCCTAGTAACGTTTCCGCTGCCCACCTTTGGCTCGTTTGCCATGTACCGAGGTACAGAATAGCGATATGTCTATGACATGCCAAACTGTGCCAGCTACTCACAGTCATGTCTTTCCCAGGGTTTCGACGGCATTCCTGCACCATCACTGTCTCCAGGATTTTGCAATACAAGATTTCAGCGAGCCTCAGCCGTTTGATGGCAAAATCTGTTTCAAAAATCCCAACATAAAAGGGGATTTCCATAAATTCATTCATGTGAAGACATAGCCACAATATTTTCATTGTGGCCTAACAGAACATTACAGGAGCAGCAACATTTATAAACAAAACATTTATTAAATGATTAGCTAAGTAATGAGTAAAATATTTCTATGTGACGAGTTATCCACACAGATTACAATTAATACAACAATTTGTATTTATATAGTGCCTATAATGTAGCAAAACTGGGGAGGGATGTGAGGTCAGGGCTAGGGCAGGGAGGAACTTCAGAAGAAGTCTGGCCCGGTGGGCTGGGGAAGGAAGGGAAGTGGCAGAGGGAGCTGAACAGATGGTCTCAATCTTAGAGACAAAGAAGTCCATGAGCTCCTCACACTTGTTGTCGGAGAGGAGGATGGAGGAGACAGGGGAGAGGGGTTTAAGAAGACTGTTAGCAGTGGAGATTAGAAGCCGGGGTTTATTTTTGCATTCCAGAATGATTCTGGAATACAGGTAGTGAGCAATTTTGATAGGCGAGAGCAGGACCCAATAATGCTTTATGTGGTCCAGCCAGACCTGGCAGTGAATGGCTATATCAGTTGTCCCACCATATCCATTAACAGGAGGAGGGTAGAAGGCACATTAAGAAAACTAATTGCATTATATGGCACCATTTCACATTCAAACACCTCAAAGCACTTCATACAATTAATTTATTTTGGAATGGTGATTGCTGATTCACTGTGTCCCTTCGAGGGAGAGATGAAGTAGTTTCTGGCTGGGGCGGATATCACATCATACAAGAGGTCAGCACCAAATAATCTAAGTTATGTGGCCTCCTGGACTAGTTTCGATCGGCAAGTGGGATCGGAATTTTCCAGCCCCCACCCCCACCCCCACCCCCACCCCATTGGCCTTGGGCTTTTAATCTGTTTTTCCGCCTCTCCCAGGAGACTACATGGCACCTAGAGATAAGCAGCCTCTTGACGTGATGCATTAGGCACCACAACTGTGTGGGGCAAGCTAGACGGAGCAGCCAGCCTTTGCCTGTCCGATGTTTTTGTATGGTCGAATGTAGCAACATGCCATAAACTACAATGGACGAGTTAAGTTGTGCTTCTGAATCTGGGTGGAAAGTCACCAGGAGAACGCCCTGCTCTGAAATGGACCATGGGCTACTTTAGAAAATTTAATTTTTTGTTAGTATTTGTGCTCATTAAGATGAGGGATTTTATGTTAGTCCTCAGGATTAAAACAATTTCCATTTCAGGTCCCCAGATCAGGTATAGCACAAAAAGCAAAATACTGAAGATGCTGGAAATCTGAAATGAAAACAGAAAACGCTAGGAACATCTTTCTTCAGTATACAGCTGCAGTGATGATGACAATTATAACTATGGATGTCCCTTAAGTGAGGGGTTTCATTAGAAAGTGGCACAGTACCAGCTTTTTAAAATGACTTGAATTCATCGTCCCTCAATTTTTGCTCCTCGTGTCACGAAGCCAGCGATTCATACTGAGGTTTAATTTCACACACACCTGCAGCCCTCAAGTACAAAACTAAGTTTCCGACAGCCTTTTCAAATACTCAAGGACGGGAAATTCGCAGGTTAGGGAGCAGAATCCTAGCAATTTTACAAATCAGGGATATATATTTATGCAGATGTTACTCTTTATAATTACATTTGGATAATAGGATTAGAGCAGGTGATGGCAGTCCTCTTAACATGATACAGTATACATAGAATTTAAATGAGCTTAAAAAAAAACCTTTATGGGCACCAAAGTTTATGTATCTACATAAGAGGTTTGTTTACGGTCACACAGCATTCAATTCATCTATACATACACCCACAAGGCTAAAAATTATAATATAGTATTGATCCAGGTGCTGGACATGGCTGCCACTTTAGTGAACATTACTGTGGCGGACAACTTTTACTGGGTAATGGAAATGTTGTTAGGGTGCAGATGTATGCACTTTCCTTTTGAGGACTAATTCCTGACATCAATCCTCCTGGCATGGAAAGGCGTCAAACATAGCTGGCCCATAGAAAGGAAGAAAGAAAAATATTTCAGGGCAGTGACTGTGTATGCGCACCTCCCACTGGCTGGTTTCCAAGCAGCATTTACAGTGGATTGGAAGCTCGGCCATAGCTGGTGTGTGGCACGATAGCCAATCACGGCAAAGGGGTGAGAGTGGATAAGTCGAAGAGGAATATAAAAGCGACCAGCCTCGCTGAGCTTCTCACCTATATGAGAACCGGCCTGATTTTGCGTAGATTGGGTGTAGCGCTGGCAGAAGGTCTCGCCCATCTCTTTCAAACGAGCCGTTACAGCTTCAATTGGGTTCCGCGAACAGGAGCTGAAATAAGTGAACAAAGCGTTACAATCGCAACACTGGTTTAAATGTGAATTGCAGGAGAATTTGAAAAAAAAACTCTGCAATTAAACCAAGAAATGATATGTTGCACCAGATACGCGTTTATTCACATTTCACTCTACATCGTAAAATACGACCGTTTTTTCCACAAGAAAGCTCCAGACATTGCACCATTTTAGTTTACAAGTTCCACCCCATATTTAGTGGCTGTAAAAATATACATGGGATGGCATGGTGGGTTAGCCAATGGGCTTCCAACTCTGGAAGCCTCTCTGCCTGCATGGGTACTGCAAGAAATGAGTTTGGGCAGTCTCAATCCAGTTCCTGGTGGCTATGGACCCGATGCACAAAATTGACCTTAATCTGGCACTCATTTGTAATCTCACTCAAGGTAGCTGGAGTAAGTAACCAGAAAATGTCACACTGATGCAGTGGATGGTCCAAACCTCATCTGAGGCTGAGGTTGTAGCACATTGTTGAAGCAGAATAGGAGGATTTTACACTAGATATGTACCGAGCTCACTGCACTTGATGCTGACTCCAAGGCCTAGGTTTTTCGCTCCCTCCCCAGGTGCACCTCTGGGTAGGGTGGGATTGCCGCCTGCCAGAAATGCCTCACTGATCCAGATTGTATTTCCAACCCCTAGCTCACTTACATTTGGTAGAGGGATTCCATGGCCCCTGCCAGAGTTGTGCAGTATGGGGGTAGAGTTGCTGCAGCAGGTCCCTGGGCTTGTACACCATCCCATTTATGAAAGGAAACATTTTCTAAAAGTTTTGATCCGATCTCTGAACACTGGATGCTTCCCCTGGATGTAGAATTCCAGGAGTAAATGGTGGGACTGCGGGGACACAGCAGAATACGCACACAAGTTTATTCCCACCTCCAGATCCACCAAGAAGATTCAGTGTGGAGCCAAAAACCCAGGCACAAATGTCTAAAATGGGGAACTTTTCCATTCCCAGCAGTACCATCTCTCACCTGGAATACACCTTTTGCAAAAAGAAAGTTAAGAATTCTTTTATAAGCTTAAAAAGTCTGTAACTGCGTGGCACTGGCATAAATAAAACCATAATCGCTTTTGATTATGCCCAGGATTAATCTTTGTACATAAACATAAGAAATAGGAGCAAGAATAAGCCATTTGGCCCCTCGAGCCTGCTCCACCATTCAATAAGATCATGGCTGATCTGATCATGGGCTCAGCTCCACTTCCCTGCCCGCTCCCCATAACCCTTTATTCCCTTAGCGCTCAAAAATCTGTCTATCTCCGCCTTAAATATATTCAATGACCCAGCCTCCACAGCTCTCTGGGGCAGAGAATTCTACAGATTTACAACCCTCAGAGAAGAAATTCCTCCTTATCTCAGTTTTAAATGGGCGGCCTCTTCTTCTGAGACTATGTCCCCTAGTTTTAGTTTCCCCTATGAGTGGAAATATCCTCTCTGCATCCACCTTGTCGAGCCCCCTCATTATCTTATGTTTCGATAAGATCACCTCTCATCTTCTGAACTCCAATGTGTATAGACCCAACCTACTCAACCTATCTTCATAAGTCAAACCCCTCAGTTGTAGGACTGATAAAGCTCTGCTCTTCTCTCAGACGGAATTTCCATTTGTCGCTTTTCCCTTGTTCACCTTCATTGCTTTCCATTTCCACCTCAGTGTTTCTCTCGCCAGATGCTGCCTGACCTACTACATATTTGTTTTATTTCAGATCTCCAACATTGCTTTTGTTCCAGTGGGTTGTGTGTTGTGAATATCCCTCAAGGACTCCGACTCCCAGACCCAATCTGCCTGTTCAGGTGAATGTTAAAGATCTCATGGTACTATTCAAAGAATAGCAGGGAGTTCTCCCAGTGACATCACAATCATTCCTCCCTCAACCAGAAACAGACTGGTGTTTGTGAAACATGGCTCCTGCAGAATAGCTGTGGTATTTTGCCCACATAATCATTGCACTCCAAAGGCAGCTCAGTGTGAAGTGCATTGAGATTTTCAAATGTGATAAGGCACCATATAAATGCAAGTACTTCTTGACCGATTACTATAGTAATCATATAGTTTTAAATATCCTCACTCAATGAATAAACCAGGCCCAGTGTACACTGTAGAAACAAGAACCAAAACTCATCCACGTGGTTGAATCTCAATGCCTCAGGGAAACTACAGATGGGCAATAAATGCTGCCTGCCCAACATCTCCCATATTCCAAGAACAAATCACTTTAAAAAAACATTCTCAAATCTCCCACACCTTCTCATTTTTCTCCCCAGACTATAAACCAGGTGCAGCCATAAGCAAACAATCTGCTTCATTTGCCTCTGCCAATACTGCTCTCAAACTAGCTGCTAGGGGCAGTTTGGTGATGACACTCCCCAGGGTTCTTTCCTCTCCATCTGTTGGGAAGTACTGGACTCTACATGGCAACTCCCAACAACCGGGATCGGAAAATCAGGAAAAAGGAATGTTTGTGGTGGCACAATGCACAAAACCATGACTGTTAATGTAGTAAAAAATGCTTTGATTACTTGAAAATCTGCAGCAGATGCTCACTGGGAGTGTTCTTGAGTCCCATCACCATAGTCTGTAGACGACTGACACTCTGTGTGGCCGAGGATACTGGTGTTACAACTGGCTCTTTCTCTTTCAGGTACCGTCTTCCTGTCAATGGTGTTGAAGGTGCTAAAGACTTTGTCTGTGAAAACATCAGCGGCAGAATTTAGTATTTAATCTTCCTCATCTAAAATACTCAAAAGATATATGGCAGCCTTGTATTAGCTGTGGTCAGTGGTTACCACTCTCGCCTCTGAGTCAGAAGGTTGTGGGTTTAAGTCCCCCCTCCAGAGACCTACGCATAAAAATCTAGGCTGACACTCCCAGTGTAATACTGAGGGAGTGCTGAACTGTTGAGGGCGCCGTCTTTCAATGAGATGACAAACTCAGGCCCCGGCTGCTCTCTCATGTGAACGTAAAAGATTCCATGGCACTATTTCAAACACGAGCAAGGGAGTTCTCTCTGGCGTCCTAACCTATATTTATCCCTCAATCAGTATCAGTATAAAACAGATTATCTGGTCATTATCATATTGCGGTTTGTGGGACCTTGCTGTGCACAAATTGGCTGCTGTGTTTCCTACATTACAACAGTGACTACATTCCAAAAGTACTTCATTGAGACATCCGGTGGTCGTGAAAGGCCGGATATAAATGCAAGTCTTTCTTTTTTTGTACTGCAAGCAATATCTCAAAAGTACCAACCTAATAGGTTATAGCTAGCATTGAGATTTTAGAACTTGAACTTTAGATAGCCGCAAGCAATTTAACATCTCATTCGCCAATGCTGCACTCCCCTGATAATGCACTGAAATATCAGCCTTTGGAGTGGGACATGAGTCAGACAAAGTCAAAGTCAAGAAGAGGATGAAGGGAGCAGTAACAACTGACTAGGAATAGAGGATAAAATATTTAGACTGAAGATATCAGCACCTACAGAACAACTTCTTTTCAACACGTGGTACAAACAATTGTTGATCATTTAAGAACGTCTAATTACTTTTTCAAAGTGCTGTTGCAGGTTGCACTCCACTTGCATTCTTGCCGATAGTTTGCCAACCGGAATGTCTGTTGTAGATTTTCGTGGTGTCCCTATTTCCTCATCAGCATCTTCTCCCAGAAATATCCGCTCGTCGAAATCCCCCACTGTCAGAACGTACTCTTCATATTCCTTGTTTACTGCTTTGCTGCACAAAATATGCAGAGTCAAAAATAATCAATTCATAAACAGAGACAAGGCTCTTTTCTAAGTAGCACCTTATCTATAACAGAGAGAGGTGCACAATGGGGAGAAGAATGGCGCTATCCTTGTCCCAGTTTGGAATTCTAGCCCAGACTAATGGAATGCAAATCTCTCCCTCTTATCTGTAATGGTCCTATATAAAATGAGTTGGGATGGTCTCAACCAAGTTCCCAGTGGACACAAATCCAAAGTAGTTACAGGCTGTGGTCACTAGGGGACATTGTAGCACTGCTGGATCCCATACCACCTCACATTTTGTTAGACTGTCGCAAAAATCCAACTAATGTGTTTTAGGGAAGGAAACCTTCTGTCCTTACCCGGTCTACACTATATGTGATTCCAGTCTCACACTGGTTGACTCCTAATCGCCCTGTGAATTGGCTTATTAAGCCACTCAGCTGTATCAATCCCACTACAAAGAAGGCAGCTCACCACCACCTCGATAGTGTATTTGCTTCATGGGTTCTATGCTGAAGAATTCACAGCTACACATTTGCTGTAAAGAACTAGCTGGGTGATTAGCAAAGGTTTAACGATCAAACTGAACCCTACCATCCACCAAGTTCACAACTACACGCCTGGTCATGGAAAACCTGGACCCAATTAACTGGGGTTTTATTGAGTCTTGTCAACGTCACATGACTGGCTAAGCCACTCAGTGCAAGCTCCACAACAGGTTCAAACATTACAACCATCTTAAGTCAGCTGGGGATAGACAATAAATACTAGCCTTTCCACCAACACCCACATCCTGAGAATGGATTTAAAAAAACTACTATATCTGCTAAAGCACTACTGGAGATCTACCGACATGTATAACGTAAATTCTCATGGCCACGCACATTTAAAAGAAAGAAGCTTTTCCCCCTCCTCTGGTGCTCCATGGCACACAGTTTGTCACCACACAGTAAGTTAATGATGTACTCCAGCTAATGTCAGTCTATATAAACGGCTGCTGGGAAGTGCACAAGAGATCACAGGTTGTCCATGCTTGTCCCCATTTCTTTTGTTTTCGCTTTCTGTCTCTCACTGCCTCTGGACGGTAAGTGCCTTTCTCCCTTGGCAGTGCCCTCGAATCCCCAGGTGAGGCAGCAGCTCACCATCAGAAGACCAGTGGCTGGAAAGCCACATTCCACAACTTTACAACCTAGCAGTTTGGAACATTAAACACTTCCCTCCCCTGATTTGAAGCGAGCAATGGTTCCCAGGTTGCTCAAACCGCCTGGCACTCACCCAACATTTTTACAATTCATTGAACATGGAAATATAGCTTGCTTCAGCCAAGGTCAAGTTGAGTGCATACGGAAAATGCATCACCCAACTTATGCTAAGGAGGCAGGAGGGAAAATGGGGCCTTTGCCGCTGGCTGAACTGGCTTTTAAACCTGAAACTTCATTATGGAGCTAGTAACATAATGCTATAAAATACCACATGTTCATTCGACATATTAATGGTCTCCAGGCTCATCCAGTCCCTGTTACAACTCAAGCTCACTCATGCCCAATGCAAGAGTCCATTTCTATAGGCAAGCTCTTGATCCCTATGGACCCAAACGTGACCTCGTGCGGGAATTGGACTGCGTACTATGCGCTGTGCAAACAATGAACTTGTTTACTGTTATCGGATAGCACATAGGAATTCTCACTTCACTTCAGAAGCCAGATACTTTTCAGAACAGGCTGAGCTGTCAAACCTGACAATGTGGAAAACTGCCCAGGTATGTCCTGTCCACAAAAAGCAGGACAAATCCAATCCGGCCCATCAGTCTAATCTCAATCATCAGCAAACTGATGGAAGGTGTCATCGACAGTGCTATCAAGCAGCACTTACTCATCAACAACCTGCTCACCGATGCTCAGTTTGGGTTCCGCATGGAGCAGTCCATGCCAGCATGCAGCAAGACCTGGACGACATTCAGGCTCGGGCTGATAAGCGGCAAGTAACATTTGCGCCACACAAGTGGCAGGCAATGACCATCTCCAACAAGCGAGAGTCTAACCACCGCCCCTTGATATTCAATGGCATTAGCATCACCAAATCCTCCACCATCAATGTTCTGGGGGTAACTATTGAGCAGAAACTTAACTGGACCACAACTGTGGCAACAAGAGCAGGTCAGAGGCTGGGTATTCTGCGGCGAGTGTCTCACCTCCTGACCCCCCAAAGCCTTTCCACCATCTACAAGGCACAAGTCAGGAGTGTGATGGAGTACTCCCCACATGTCTGGTGAGTGCAGCTCCAACAACACTCAAGAAACCCGACACCATCCAGGACAAAGCAGCCCGCTTGTTTGGCACCCCATCCACCACCTTCAACACCCATCCCTCTCCCCAACTCGTGTCTGAGGCTGAACCAGACTGCTTGCACCTTTGGTGCCATATTTGACCCCGAAATGAGCTTTTGACCACATATCCGCAGCATAATTTCCACCTCTGTAACATCGCCCATCTCCACCCTTGCCTCAGCTCATCCGCTGCTGAAGCCCTAATCCATGCCTTTGTTACCTCTAGACTTGACTATTCCAATGCACTCTTGGCTGGCCTCCCACATGCTACTGCCCGTGTCCTAACTTGCACCAAGTCCCGCTCACCCATCACCCTCGCTGACCTACATTGGCTTCCGGTTAAGCAACGCCTCGATTTCAAAATTCTCATCCTTATTTTCAAATCCCTCCATGGACTCGCCCCTCCCTATGTCTGTAATCTCCTCCAGCCCCCCCGCTCCCCCCCCCCCCCCCACCCCGAGATGTCTGCGCTTCTCTAACTCTACCCTGATTAACCTGAGGGGGAAAATAGAGTATGAGAGGAAGCTTGCTGGGAACATTAAAACTGACTGCAAAAGCTTCTATAGATATTGAAGAGAAAAAGATTAGTGAAGACAAACGTAGGTCCCTTGCAGTCAGAATCAGGTGAATTTATAATGGAGAACAAAGAAATGGCAAACCAATTGAACAAATACTTTGGTTCTGTCTTCACGAAGGAAGACACAAATAACCTTCCGGAAATAATCGGGGACAGAGGGTCTAGGGAGGAGGAGGAACTAAAGGAAATCCTTATTAGTCAGGAAATTGTATTAGGGAAATTGATGGGATTGAAGGCCGATAAATCCCCAGGGCCTGATAGTCTGCATCAAAGAGTACTTCAGGAAGTGGCCCTAGAAATAATGGATGCATTGGTGGTCATTTTCCAGCAGTCTATCAACTCTGGATCAGTTCCTATGGACTGGAGGGTAGCTAATGTAACACCACATTTTAAGAAAGGAGGGAGAGAGAAAACGGGGAATTATAGACCGGTTAGCCTGACATCAGTGGTGGGGAAAATATGGGAATCAATTATTAAAGATGAAATAACAGCGCATTTGGAAAGCAGTGACAGGATCAGTCCAAGTCAGCATGGATTTATGAAAGGAAAATCATGCTTGAGAAATCTTCTAGAATTTTTTGAGGTTGTAACTAGTAGAGTGGACAGGAGAGAACCAGTGGATGTGGTGTATTTGGACTTTCAAAAGGCTTTTGACAAGGTCCCACACAAGAGATTGGTGTGCAAAATTAAAGCACATGATATTGAGGGTAATGTATTGACGTGGATAGAGAACTGTTGGCAGACAGGAAGCAGAGAGTCGGAATAAATGGGTCCTTTTCAGAATGGCAGGCAGTGACTAGTGGGGTGCCGCAGGGCTTAGTGCTGGGACCCCAGCTATTTACAATATACATCAATGATTTAAATGAAGGAATTGAGTATAATATCTCCAAGTTTGCAGATGCCACTAAGCTGGATGGCGGTGTGAGCTGCGAGGAGGACACTAAGAGGCTGCAGGGTGACTTGGACAGGTTAGGTGAGTGGGCAAATGCATGGCAGATGCAGTATAATGTGGATAAATGTGAGGTTATCCACTTTGGTGGCAAAAACACGAAGGCAGAATATTATCTAAATGGCGACAGATTAGGAAAAGGGGAGGTGCAACGAGACCTGGGTGTCATGGTACATCAGTCGTTGAAAGTTGGCATGTAGGTACAGCAGGCGGAGAAGGCGGCAAATGGCATGTTGGCCTTCATAGCTAGGGATTTGAGTATAGGAGCAGGGAGGTCTTACTGAAGTTGTACAGGGCCTTGGTGAGGCCTCACCTGGAATACTGTGTTCAGTTTTGGTCTCCTAATCTGAGGAAGGACGTTCTTGCTATTGAGGGAGTGCAGCGAAGGTTCACCAGACTGATTCCCGGGATGGCAGGACTGACATATGGTGAGTGCTGTTAGGGAGGGAGTTCCAGGATTTTGATCCAGTGTGCACCATCTACAAGATGCACTGCAGCAACTCGCCAAGGCTTCTTCCCAAACCCGCGCCCTTTATCACCTAGAAGGACAAGGGTAGTAGATGCGTGGGAGCACCATAACCTGCAAGTTCCCCATCAAGTCACACACCATCCTGACTTGGAAATATATCGCAGTTCCTTCATCGTGGCTGGATCAAAATCCTGGAACTCCCTCCCCAACAGCACTGAAGGAGCACCTTCACCATAAGGACTGCAGTGGTTCAAGAAGGCGGCTCACTACCACCTTCTCAAGGGCAATTAGGGATGGGCAATAAATGCTGGGCTTGCCGTGACACCCAAATCCCGGAACGAATAAAACAAAAGGTTTATTCATTAATAGTTATTTGTACTGATAGGCAGTATAGGTGAGTTGTTTGAAACAGTTCAATAGTTATGAAACCAGGTCACAATAAATTAAATAGGCAAACCAGTCAGATGAAATCTTTGGCGTGAAGTTGCTGTACTTGTGAGATAGATCCGAATTAAACGCGCCACAGAAAGTTAAGTCCTGTCCATTTCAGTCTAAGTTCCTCTTAAGTTAACCATGCTCCCTATTTTTGTATCATCTGCAAATTGTGCCATCTATTCCCAAGTCCAGATCGTTGTTATATATTGGGAACATAATAAGAACATAAGAATTAGGAACAGGAGTAGGCCATCTAGCCCCTCGAGCCTGCTCCGCCATTCAACAAGATCATGGCTGATCTGGCCGTGGACTCAGCTCCACTTACCCGCCCGCTCCCCGTAACCCTTAATTCCCTTATTGGTTAAAAACTTATCTATCTGTGATTTGAAGAGCAATAGTTCGAACACTGACCCCTAGGGACACAACTTTTCACATCTGCTTTCAGTCTGTTACCATGGTCACATATTTATATCAACAAAGTTAGTGCAGTGAACTTTAAACTCACTTATTGTCTGTGAAATTGGTAACATCCAGAAGTCCTATGAGGAGCTCGCTGTTTCCTTTCAGAATCTGAAATCAAAATCTCAATGTTACAAAGGTCAGAAAACTGATTGTACATTTACTGTGAGGGCTTGCTCCCCGATCGCTGCGCTACCAAAACAGGGTTCACTCCCAGATGTGTTGATCTTAACCCATGGGCACAACATTGAAATTGGCCCTCGCATCCCAGGTTCAAAGGGGACCCATGAGAACAATTAGAGGTTACTTGTTATCCAAAATTCCCCAGCCCATGTTCTCACCTGCATTAAGATCTACATCCCCAGCAACTGGCTTCCCAGATCCAAATATCATTATGATCACAATATTAAACTGGGCACATCCCAGTTTCGGAAAGGATACAGAGTGGGAAGCAACTAAATAGTTACTGGTGAGAGGCACCTGGGCTATGAGCAGAGACTGGGAATATTTAAACAACGACAACTTGTATTTATATAGGGCCTTTAACATAGTAAAACGTCCCAAAGTGTTTCACAGGACCATTATAAAATTAAATGAAAGTGGAGAAAACATGGCACAGGGATTCTGATAAAATAATCGTGAATAAATCGTTTGACATAATCACAAACTTTATAACCAGGACATGGACTCAATCTCAGAACAGGGACATTGAACAAATAGTTTATTTAACCACTTCATACAGAGGGTGGTGAATGTCTGGAGATACTGGAGGCCAATTGTGTCAGAAAATTCAAGAGGAAGCTGGGTAGCTTTTTTGGCAAAAGAAGCAATTGAGGGGTATAAGGACCTGAATACAGTACGGTATTTCAAATGCTAAGAGCAGCCAATGTTCTTTTCTGGTTGTGTATATTCCTATGTAATGGAATGCTTCTGAATTTACAGGACAGCACGTGGAGAGAATATGGTATCACCAGTGCTTGTTTCACTGCTAGCTTCACTTACCTTTTTCTCAAACAACTTCTTAATGTAAGGTTTCCAGTAGTGTTCTTTGATGCCTTTTGCTTCTACTATGAGCCCATCATGCAAGTCACATAGTTTGTCAATGATACATGGAGGTTGCACTGGGGGCTTATAGTCCTGGCTGCTAAACTCTGGCGGCAAACCTGCGTAATGCACAAATGTAACACACTTTAGAGTCACTGGTCCCCTTTCTGCTTGAAAATTAAATATCAGAATCAAAAAAGTAATCAGGTAACAAACAGAACTGATAGTGACTGGAATATAGGAACAAGAGGAGGCCATTCGTCCCCTCGAGCCTGTTACACAGGAACAGGCCATTCAGCCCCTCGAGCCTGTTACATAGGAACAGGAGGAGGCCATTCAGCCCCGAGTCTGTTACATAGGAACAGGAGGAGGCCATTCAGCCCCTCGAGTCTGTTACATAGAAACAGGAGGAGGCCATTCAGCCCCTCGAGCCTGTTACATAGGAACAGGAGGAGGCCATTCAGCCCCTCGAGTCTGTTACATAGAAACAGGAGGAGGCCATTCAGCCCCTCGAGTCTGTTACATAGGAATAGGAGGAGGCTTCAGCCCCTCGAGTCTGTTACATAGGAACAGGAGGAGGCTTCAGCCCCTCGAGCCTGTTACACAGGAACCATAGGAGGTCCATTCAGCCCCTCGAGCCTGTTCCGTCATTCCATTAGATCATGGCTGATCTGTATCGCAACCAATGCTCCTGTGAAGCGGTCTGGAGGTCCTGCACAGGCCGCTCACCAGCTTCATAATGGTAACATCTGCGCATGCACGAAAAATCGAATGGGCTGCGCAGCCACTTAAAATTACAGGGAACATTGATCACAACTCCATTTACCTGCCTTCTCTCCATTTCCCTTTATACCATTACTGGAGAGTTCCAGATTTCAAAAACCTTTGTGTGAAACAATACTTCCTGATTTCCCTCCTAAATAGCCTGGCTCTAATTTTAAGGTTATGCCCTATTGTTCTGGATTCCCTCACCAGAGGAAATAGTCTCTCTATATCTATCCTATCAAATCCCTTTATCATTTTAAACACCCCAATTAGATCATCCCCTCAAACTTCTAAACTCAAGAGAATACAAACAAGGTTTATGCAACCTCGTCATCATAATTTAACCCGTTTAAGCCACGGTAACTTTCTGAATCTGCGTGGTACCCCCTCTAAAGTCAATACATCCCTCCACTGTGGCTGCAGTGTGTACCATCTACAAGATGCACTGCAGCGACACCAAGGCTCTTCGGCACACCTCCCAAACCTGCGACCTCTGCCACCTGGAAGAACAAGGGCAGCAGGTGCATGGGAACACCTCCAAGTGACACACCGTCCTGACGTGAACATATATCGCTGTTCCTTCACCGTTGTTGGGTCAAAATCTTGGAACTCCCTATCTAACAGAATTGTGCGATCACCTTCACCACACAGACTGCAGCGATAGGCGGCCCACCAGCACCTTCTCAAGGGGCAACTAGTCATAGGCAATAAAATGCTTGCCTTGCCAGCGAGGCCCACTTCCAAAGAATTAATGTCCAAAACTGAGTACTGTACTCCAGATAATGCCCAGAATCTGGCAGTTATTGATAATGGAAAGAATGTACCACACCTGAAATGTTTGATGCTAAATGTTGCAAAGTTTAATTCTCCAGAGACTTCATTTTCTATTATTGATGGGCGCAGAAATTCGCCCCCCCCTCACTTTCCTTTAAATGTGGGTATTTGAAAACTTTTCTTCATTTAGTGCTTGACTCCTAGTTTGAATCTTCTCCCTATGATTTAATCTTAAAATGGAAAAGGTGTATTTCCAGGAGTGAATTCTAAACCTAGAGGTGGGGTGGGGGATCCCGACCAGAAACGAAATCTAACTGAAACCAAACTGGTTCCATTTCAAGATAACCGCATCAAATCTGCTAGTTCTGGTGATGGCAAGCTAAATGGATTCAAAAACCGTTGAAAAAATGAATCAATATTTCCTACGTGGTTGCAGTTTCAAGTTAGTACAATGCTGTAAAGTGTAATAGATAGCAATAAGTTATGATATATACTGGCCACTGCACAACACTGTCCCTGCTGCTGCAACATAAGACGTTGAGTTGCCAAATACCAGTAATTTGGTGACAAGTTCACGATTTTTGAAAGCATTTAAAATCTTGTGATTGAAATGGGAAATGTATGTAGAAAGCCCCATTTAAGGGGTAATTTCCTGGCTTTGTACAGAGTACCTTGTCCACAAGAGGTGCAAAGTGACATTAAAAAGTTTCCAGAAATTGTGGGACTCGCATGTCCAAGCAACACTGATGAGACAATCTCAGGTCCTTGATTAGATAATTGGCACGCAATTCCTCAAAAGGTAAACATAGAAACATTGGGCCCAAGTTTCGGGCCGTGCCTAGAACGGCGCAGCCTCGACCCGGACGCCCGTTTTTCGCGCCACAAAGTGCGCCTAAAAAATACTTACCTATTCTCCGGCTCCCTGCAGGTCCTCTGGAGCTGGGCGTGGCGCAGCACGAGCTGTGGGGGGCGGAGCCAGGTCCCGACTTGCGCTCCCCCCCCCCATCCCCAGCCCCCGGACCTGACCCCCCTCCCCCCCGCCCCGGCCACCTACCTGTAAATCCGGTGCTGGGGGCGGGCCCCGCCTGAAGTCTTGGGCCCGGCCCGTTCAACCTCCCTCTCCTTTCTCCCCTCCCTTCCTACCTTCTCTCCCTCTTCCCCCTCCCTCCCTTCTCCGCCTCCCTCCCCCTATCACCCTCCCTCCCCCTGCCCCCCTCTCTCCCTCCACCCCCCCTCCTCTTGCTGTCAGAAACACAGACACTGACAGACAGAGAGTGAGAGACACACACACAGACAGACAGAGAGGAGACACTGAGAGAGACACACTTGGGGGGCATCCCAGCACGCTGTTGGAGGGCTCCCGGTGCTGCAGTCGGTGAGTAGAAAATGTTTTATTTATTGATTTTTTAATTTATTAATTTTTATTGATTGATTTATTGATGTATTTATTATTTATTATTGATGATGGCTCTTTACTTGTAAAACTGAAGTGTTTAATGTTTGTAATCTTCCCTTTAAAGCCCCCCCCACCACCATTCCCTACGCCTGATTTTCTAAGTGTAGACAAGGTTTTTCTGAGCGTACAAAAATCTACACTTACTCCACTCTAAGTTAGTTTGGAGTAAGTTTTCGCTGCCTAAACTTTCAAAACGGGCGTAAGTGGCCAGACACGCCCCCTTTTGAAAAAAAAAAATCTGTTCCAAACTGAAACTGTTCTAACTGACTAGAATTGGAGCAAACTAAATGCCGAGAATTGCAATTTCTAAGACACTCCATTCTAAACCAGTTGCTCCAAAAAACACAGGAGCAATTCAGGCCGAAACTTGGCCCCATAGAAAATAGGTGCAGGAGTTGGCCATTCAGCCCTTCTAGCCTGCACCGCCATTCAATGAGTTCATGGCGGAACATGCAACTTCAGTACCCCATTCCTGCTTTCTCGCCATATCCCTTGATCCCCCTAGTAGTAAGGACTTCATCTAACTCCTTTTTGAATATATTTAGTGAATTGGCCTCAACAACTTTCTGTGGTAGAGAATTCAACAGGTTCACCACTCTCTGGGTGAAGAAGTTTCTCCTCATCTCGGTCCTAATATCCTTAGACTGTGACCCCTGGTTCTGGACTTCCCCAACATTGGGAACATTCTTCCTGCATCTAACCTGTCTGAACCCATCAGAATTTTAAACGTTTCTATGAGGTCCCCTCTCATTCTTCTGAACTCCAGTGAATACAAGCCCAGTTGATCCAGTCTTTCTTGATATGTCAGTCCCGCCATCCCGGGAATCAGTCTGGTGAACCTTTGCTGCACTCCCTCAATAGCAAGAATGCCCTTCCTCAAGTTAGGAGACCAAAACTGTACACAATACTCCAGGTGTGGCCTCACCAAGGCCCTGTACAACTGTAACACCTCCCTGCCCCGTACTCAAATCCCCTCGCTATGAAGGCCAACATGCCATTTGCTTTCTTAACCGCCTGCTGTACCTGCATGCCAACCTTCAATGACTGATGTACCATGACACCCAGGTCTCGTTGCACCTCCCCTTTTCCTAATCTGTCACCATTCAGATAATAGTCTGTTTCTTTGTTTTTACCACCAAAGTGGATAACCTCACATTTATCCACATTATACTTCATCTGCCATGCATTTGCCCACTCACCCAACCTATCCAAGTCACTCTGCAGCCTCATAGCATCCTCCACGCAGCTCACACTGCCACCCAACTTAGTGTCATCCGCAAATTTGGAGATACTACATTTAATCCCCTCGTCTAAATCATTAATGTACAATGTAAACAGCTGGGGCCCCAGCACAGAACCTTGCAGTACCCCACTAGTCACTGTCTGCCATTCCGAAAAGTACCCATTTACTCCTACTCTTTGCGTCCTGTCTGCCAATCAGTTCTCAATCCATGTCAGCACACTACCCCCAATTCCATGTGCTTTAACTTTGCACATTAACCTCTTGTGTGGGACCTTGCCGAAAGCCTTCTGAAAGTCCAAATACACCACATCAACTGGTTCTCCCTTGTCCACTCTACTGGAAACATCCTCAAAAAATTCCAGAAGATTTGTCAAGCTATTCTGTGCATCATACTCAGGACAAAAGCATCAGCTCTTACCTTCAAACCCTGGGTTAAGCAGATCTTTTCTGTTAGGACACAGTAAAGCATTTCCAAACACGAGATCCAGGCAACAGAGCAAGAGGTGGTACGAATTTACAAGATCATCTCCAATCATACGGAAATTGCCTGCAAAGCACAACAATGAAAGGTCATTGACCTGAAACGGACGCCCGATATTTCTCGCTCTTCAGAGGCTGCCTGACTTGCTGAGTGTTTCTAGCATTTTCTGTTTGTATTAATAATTTAAACATCTGGACTCATTCATCAAGCAGAAAAATATCTATAAAAGGAGTATTTCCTGCACCGTTAAAACAGTCACTCATTGCGGATTGGGCAAGTTTTAAAGTGCAACTGATTGGGTAGATAGGGCAATTCAGTAGATATATTGTATGTGGATGTTCAGAAGATGTAGGATAAGAAGTGAGGCCTGTTTGACAAATTCAGACATATGGCATAAGAGGAAATGTAGCAGAATGATTAGAAACTTGGCTGACAGACAAAAGACAAAGAGTTTGGATAAATGGATGTTGCTCGTACTGGCAAAGAGTTGAAGTGTTGTACCCCAGGGCTTCATCCGTGGTGTATACAGAATTACAGCATAAACAGTCTGTTCAGCCCAACAAGTCACACGATCCGTGGTCCTAATCCCATGTGCCCATCCTGTTACTCTATCCCTCTATTCCCCTTTCCTTCAATCACTTCTCTAACCTATTCGTAAATGGTGACATCATCCCTGGAAGTGAATTCCACCACCACATAATTCTCCTGCTTTCTGTCCTAAATGTCTTCTATGTAATCTTATGTCTATGTCCACTTCTTCTAGAATCATTGGAAAGTCTATTTCTATCTACTCTGTCCCATCTCTTAAATACATCATTCTCGGAATATGCAAGGGCAGGTAGATAAAACTATTAAAAAAAGTCAGAAGAATTTGGGGGTTTATAAATAGGGGCATAAAGTACAAGAGTAAAGAAGTAATGATGAAATGATACAAAACATTGGTTAGGTCACAGAATATTGCGTTAGTCATTATAGAAAGGACATTACAGCTATAGAATGTAGAGCATAGATTCACCAGGATGGCGGCTGGAATGGGAGACTATAGTTATGAGGAGAGACTATTTCCACTGGAGCAGAGAGGTTTAATAGAGAGTTTCGATACAATGAATAGAGAAAGACTATTTCCTCTGTTTGGGGAGTCAGCGATGAGCCTAGACTCCCTTATCATTCAAAAATTTGTCAATATGAAGAAATATTATTCAGAGAAGCAGGACTGTTCTACATGGTATAAATTTATATATCGGCAGCAACCACCATAACTGATAAAATGGAGAACAGAAGAGCCAAGTATCTTACCTTTAGTGTACACAAACAAGGTCCAGCAAAAACTAAAAGCACCAGTTGCGCTGCATGGAAGGCGCCTGTAAGAAAAGGAGCATATCTTTGCATTACAAACTGAGTATCTTTTATTTCTTTGAATTTTGTCTTAGCAATTTTTCTCAATTCTCCTAGAAGGTGTTGATTTCTTGCTGAGGTATGGTTTCACTGACACCTTTTACACTCCAGAACCTCAGCCCAATGGCCATTATTCATGTGTGAGACTTGACAGTGACTGCTGGCAGTTTGTTCACCCACAGGGGCATTAAACATAAGTCTCACTATTCTCACCCAACATACATACACACACAGGCCAACTGTAGCACTGCACCCCTACTGCACAAGGCAGTGATTCTTGCAGGGGCAATTACACTGGCGCCTGACTCCAAGAACTAGACAGTCAGTGTTACTGGACTATTTAACTGTGGAAAGCCTATGTTGTCACCCACAGAACCATGTCCCAGGATAAGCTGCTGCCTTCAAGACAGGATAAAATAGTGGGAAAACCCAAAGGTTAGCTGGTTGACTTCCTGCCACACATGTTTTTATTTTGTTCTCGTTGCCATTGAGCAAATGCCTTCATATGATTTATTTCCTTGCGTTTATACTGTCTATATCCCCTGCACCCAGAATCAGCTCTTCACATCAGCCATCTACTCCAACAAGGAGCACATCACTGCTGTCCAATGCTTAGTATTGGGATTTAAACTTGTAGATCATTTATTTTTGATAACACTCCTGTGAAACACTTTGGGATGCTTTATTACGTTAAAGGCACTATACAAATGTAAGTTGTTGTTGTAGCTACCTAATATACAGCCACCACTAAGATGACACTGGAGATGAAGGCTACCATGATGAAGCAGATGATAACTTACCTCTGTTTCCTGCTTCTCTGAAGCCGAGGCGGATCCTCGTGACGGTTTTGAAACATGTCCAAAAATATAGGTTCAAATTTTTTGAAAATAACAGTTGAGACTTCAAAGTTCCTTTCCAGCTGCTCCACTCGTTCGCGGAACTCTTGGGGTAAGTTGGCCATGTCTGCCCATTTCTTCATCTTGTTGAAGAACTGGATTAGGCTGTAAATCGAGTAAGAATGGAGCACGGTGAAGAGAAATGAGATACAGAGATAAGACTGGACCAGACTTCCGCGAGCGAAACAATTGGTGATGCAGAGCAGAAGTGTTAAACCTTTTTTTTTCCTACAAAATTTCTCAATTTGACTACTGCTGTTATTACAGAAGTTCAGGAAGTTGTAAATGTTTGTGCAGCAAATAAAGTTTACTCCTGCAACAGGGCCTTGGTGAGGTCACACCTGGAGTACCTGGAGTAGGCTGCAGAGTGACTTGGATAGGTTAGGTGAGTGGGCAAATGCATGGCAGATGAAGTATAATGTGGATAAATGTGAGGTTATCCACTTTGGTGGTAAAAACAGAGAGACAGACTATTATCTGAATGGTGACAGATTAGGAAAAGGGAAGGTGCAACGAGACCTGGGTGTCATGGTACATCAGTCATTGAAGGTTGGCATGCAGGTACAGCAGGCGGTTAAGAAAGCAAATGGCATGTTGGCCTTCATAGCGAGGGGATTTGAATACAGGGGCAGGGAGGTGTTGCTACAGTTGTACAGGGCCTTGGTGAGGCCACACCTGGAGTATTGTGTACAGTTTTGGTCTCCTAACTTGAGGAAGGACATTCTTGCTATTGAGGGAGTGCAGCGAAGGTTCACCAGACTGATTCCCGGGATGGCGGGACTGACCTATCAAGAAAGATTGGATCAATTGGGCTTGTATTCACTGGAGTTCAGAAGAATGAGAGGGGACCTCATAGAAACGTTTAAAATTCTGACGGGTTTAGACAGGTTAGATGCAGAAAGAATGTTCCCAATGTTGGGGAAGTCCAGAACCAGGGGTCACAGTCTGAGGATAAGGGGTAAGCCATTTAGGACCGAGATGAGGAGAAACTTCTTCACCCAGAGAGTGGTGAACCTGTGGAATTCTCTACCACAGAAAGTAGTTGAGGCCAATTCACTAAATATATTCAAAAGGGAGTTAGATGAAGTCCTTACTACTCGGGGGATCAAGGGTTATGGCGAGAAAGCAGGAAGGGGGTACTGAAGTTTCATGTTCAGCCATGAACTCATTGAATGGCGGTGCAGGCTAGAAGGGCTGAATGGCCTGCTCCTGCACCTATTTTCTATGTTTCTATGTTTCTATGTAAAAATCAGGATTTCAGAGGTCAGCAGTAACACAGAAATAAACAAAAATAAATTAATACTAACAATCATTCTTTGTAACAGGTTGAATTTTGAAAAGGGCTAAGTATTATCAATAGCTTTTAAGCAGCATAACTTTGTAAATCTTCTTTATGATGCAGACTACTGGGAACAAATTAAATAATACACTGCAGCCAGTGTGTTGTATGTCACATATATGTTAACAAGAAAACCACGAACAATGTCACAGCACAGGCCTTGATATTTCAGATCACTGCAGCTGCAGTGGGGGGGGGGGGGGGTTAATATCTAGTGCACTAGTAACAAATACAAATCAGTTCTGTGATATGCTTAAATATCTGCAGGCATGTTAAAATCCCTCAATGGCCTTACTCTGTAACCTCCACCAACGCTCATCACCATAGGCAGTCCCTCGGAATCGAGGAAGACTTGCTTTCACTCCCAAAGTGAGTTCTTTGATGGCTGAACAGTCCGATACGAGAGCCACAGACCCTGCAACAGGTGGGACAGACATTCATCGAGGGAAGGGGTCGGTGGGGCTGGTTTGCCGCACGCTCCTTCCGCTGCCTGCGCTTGGCCTCTTCATGCTCTTTGCATTGAGACTCGAAGAGCTCAACGCCCTCCCGGATGGACTTCTCCACCTCGGGCGGTCTGCAGCCAGGGTCTCCCAGGTATCAGTGGTGATGTCGCACTTTACCAGGGAGGCTTTGAGGGTGTCCTTATAATGTTTCCGCTGTCTTCCTTTGGCTTGTTTACCATGAAGGAGCTCCACATAAAGCATTTGCTTAGGGAGTCTCATATCTGGCATGCGTACTATGTGGCCTGCTCAGCGAAGCTGATCCGAGTGTGGTCAGTGTTTCAATATTGTGGATGTTAGCCTGGTCGAGGACACTGATGTTGGTGCACCTGTCCTCCCAGGGGATTTGCAGGATCTTGCGGAGACATCATTGCTGATATATCTCCAACGACTTGAGGTGCCTTCTATACATCGTCCACGCCTCAGATCCATACAGGAGGGCGGGTATTACTACAGCCCTGTAGACCATGAGTTTGGTGGTAGATTTGAGAGCCAGGTCTTCAAACACTCTTTTCCTCAGACTGGAGCACTAGAGGCGATGCTGAATCTCCGCATCAATGCCTGCCTTTGTTGATAACGCTAAAATCTCTGCCAAAATCTCTATTCCTGACCGGTCTCTTTTGCATCTTCTCCCTTCTCACCCCACCATTGGTTGCTGTGCCTTCAGCTGCCCAGGCCTAATGCTCTGGAATCCCTTCCCTAAACTTCTCTGCCTCTCCACTTCCCTGTCCTCCTTAAAACTCACCTCTTCAAAGCTAACGGCCACCTATTCCTTTGTGTATTCTACATTAGTAGATCATAACTTTCCAAATCTAGGATGCAGATAGAATTCCCACCTGATCTGAACCTCAAAGTAGTGTTCTTCTTTAGACACCACGGGCTAGAACCCCCATTTTTGGGTTTATCGCCCAAAAATGGGCATTATTGCCGGCGTGGGCGTTAAAAAACGGTTTTCAGATCGCAGGCTTCTCGCCCATTCTCAAAACACCTAGTTTACATTTTGAAAATGGACGTTACCGCGAGCGATATCAAATGGGCGGTAGCATTAAATTTTGCTGACCCTCTGCCCAAAAGTGTGGCCGTCCTTAGCAACGGCATGGCAACACTCGATTCCCGCGATTCAGGAGGTCAAGGGTCATCATGACATGCGCAGAAGAGGAGACAGAGAGAGGGGGAACTCAGAGGCACTGAAAGCGTGTGTGGCTGTGGTGTGTGCTTGTGTGGCTGTTGTGGGAGGCACGACGGAGATTCATCAGCAGCAAAAAGCCCACTAAGCACCAAGAACATAGTTGACACCGAGTTTTTGTCCAACAAATGGAAGAGATGGAGGAGACCCTGGAGCTGGTAGCCAGGAACACTGGTGGCAGAGGGCTCCCAGTGGTCCCGGATCGCCGCGATGCATCCCAAGGTGACGCACCCCCATTGCCAACCACATGAGAGCCAGCAGCAACATCTTGCTTATGGCTCGGAGCATGCTCCCACCTCAGGACCGTCCTCTCCCGTATCCGGCCAAGCAGCGCTTTGGCCCTCACCCCCGCCTCAATGAAGCATCGCCTGAGGAGCACCTCGGCCAGGTGCCTTGGAGTCAGGAGGGTAAGAGTAAGGGGTAGAGGTGGGGAGGAGAGGGGCGGGGGGGGGGGGGGGGCGGGCTGGTTTGTACAGAAATACTGATGATTTCAGACTAATGTTCGGTTTAAATGTTTTTTATTTTGCAAAACCTTGCAGCTTATTGGCTCAGATAGCTGCACCATTACACGTTGCTGATTCCTTAAACATCAAAGGGTATAATCACACATAACTTCAATCAACGTAAACTTTAACTGTCACCAAGGTGATGCCCTTTGATGTATGACCTGCACACCCAGCAGTGTGTCAGCCGTATAAATAACACCAACGTTCTTTCAGGCAAAGCGATCATTGATGCGCTCCTGACATAAGGCTCTTGCCACCACGGGCCCTTTCATGCGTCTACAGGGGGGCTGGGCATGCTTTCAGCGTCAGCCTGATTGTCTGGGCCGATGTCAGCGTCTGCCTCCTCATCCTCTTCTTCCTTTCTCTGGTGAGGTGGACTGTCAGACTCATCAGGCAATTCTTGTCCCCTCCTGATAGCCAAGTTGTGTAGCATGGAGCACACCACCGCGAATTGAGCTACCTGCTCAGGGTGGTATTGGAGCTCGCCTTCTGAGTGGTCCAGGCATCTGAAGCACTGCTTCAGCACTCCAATGGTTTTCTCCACGATACTGCGAGTTATTCTGTGGCTCTCGGTGTAACGCCTCTCGGCCTCGGTGTGGGTGTCACGCAGGGGGGGTCATCAGACGGGTGGCGAGGTTATATCCTTAGTCACCAAGCATCCAGCATTGACCTTGTGGCTGATTGTTAAACAAGTCAGATACAGTGCTCTCACGCAGGATGTGCGCATCATGGATGCTACCCAGAAATTGAGCATTCACTGCCAGTATAATTTGCTGGTGGTCGACAACCAGCTGGACATTCAGGGAATGGAATCCCTTGTGGTTCCTGAAAACCTCTGTATCCTGAAAAAGTGCCCGCATCGTGATGTGAGTACAGTCTATTGCTCCCTGAACCTTGGGGAAGTTTGCAACTCTGGAGAAACCTAGAGCCCTCTCACTCTGTCTCTCCCTGGTCATAGGGAAGCTGATCAAGTCCCTCCTGCGTGCGTACAGGGCTTCAGTGACCTGTCTAATGCAGCGATGTGTGGCATGCTGAGAAAGTCCACAAATGTCGCCAACTGTGGCCTAAAAAGAACCCGAGGCATAGTACGACAGTGCCTCGGTGACTTTGACCTCGACGGACAGTGTAGTTCTGATGGGGCTGGCAGGCTGCAGGTCTTCCTTTATCAGCTGGCATATCTCAGTGAGAACCTCTTTGTGAAAGCACAGTCTCCGAAGGCAGGTGGTGTCAGGCAAGTCGAGGTAAGAATGCTTCTCCTTGTACTTGCGGGGGGTGTAACGTCTGGTACTCCTCATCTGTCTGTCTCTTCATACATTGGGCACATAATGCAGTGCAGCGTTCCTTCGGCGATGTCGATTCTGCTGCATGTATTTGGTCACCAAGAGAGGGTGAGAAAGGACAGGCCTCATTGCAGTAGCTCTCTGTTTGCCACCGATTGCATACAAACAAAGAATGTCCCGACAAGCACACCTCTTCAATTCCAATCGGTCATAGTGTGATCAAGATGTTTTTAGAGATGTTTACATCAACTCCAACGACCTGTAGAGTACATCCGAACTCCGCCGAGATTGAAGCATGGCAGCCTTTTAAAGGAGGCGACATGTGATCTACAACATGGCGTCCATAACGCTGTGATTCGTCCCGGTTAGTTTCGCTTTTTGTCGGCGGTTTTTTGAGCGAGCGACATTGTGGCCGATATGTGCGAGGTGGTGAAATTGACGATGGGCAATCTCCATGGCCGCTAGTTTGGGTAAAAATGCTCCTTACAAAAAAAAAATAGTTGCCGGGCACTAATATTGAACCTCAGCGTTATTTCCGTGTAACGCTGGGTGATATTATGGGCATTGAATTTGCCCATCCTGGTGATTCTGCCCCAAAAAGTGGGCGGGCGGTCATATTTTTTCTCGCCGTTAACCCATTGGGAAAATAATGTCAGCGTTAAGTCTCCTAAAAAAGTCTGTCAGTTTCCATTTTGTGCCAAAATGGGCGATATCTGGGTGTTATACGTCATTTCAGCGGTAAAATGAGCGTTAAGCAGACAAACAAAGTGGAGGTTCTAGCCCCACATCTTGCTCACTGCAAGATCCCTCAGTCAGGACTGAGAGACCGTGAGTCTTTCCAAAGAACATCAACACTGCTCCATGTCAGACAATAAGAGGTTCACTTCTACAGAAATGGAACTGGTTCTACTATTCTCTGCATCCAAATCTGGAATAAAGGACAACTGTTACCTTAACTTTGACGAGCGGAGGATTCTCGTCAGTGAAACGCCGTTTCCTTCCATTATTCCCTTGCCAACTGTTGGTGTGAGGCTTTTTCGGCAGGCCACATACAAGGCACAAGCAAGCCAGTGCAGAGTTTCTCCCTAAAAACAAAAAAATTTAAATTTTATAACAAACATTAAGAACTGAAAAGTTCTTCAAATTGAAAAGTAGGGAAGTTATGCTAAACCTGTATCGAACCTTGGTTAGACCACACCTACTGTGCACAGTTCTGGTCACCATATAATAAAAAGTATATAGAGGCACTGGAGAGGGTGCAGAGAAGATTTACAAGGTTGATACCAGAAATGCGAGGGTATACATATCAGGAAAGGATGACCAGGCTGGGTCTCTTTTCTCTTGATTGAAAAGTTTTCATAGAGAACGGATAGAGAGAATGTTTCCACTTGTGGGGAAGAGCATAACTAGAGGCCATCAATATAAGATAGTCACCAAGAAATCCAATGGGGAATTCAGAAGAAACTTCTTTACCCAGAGAGTGGGGAGAGTGTGGAATTCGCTGCCACAGGGAGGGGTTGAAGCGAATAGTATCGATGCATTTAAGAGGAAGCTAGACAAGCATTTGAGGGAGAAGGGAACAGAGGGATATGCTGATAGATTTAAATGAGAAAAGATGGGAGGAGACTCAAGTGGAGCATAAACGGCGACATAGACTGGTTGGGCCATATATCCTTTGTAAAAATGATTACTGAAACTTTGACAGAAGACTCAACTGACCCCTACTTCTTACAGGGACACTTTTAAATAAATCAAATTGTTATTTTTCATCAATACTGTAAAATGGGAACTTAATTTAAAAGAAAATTCACCTCATCTCCTGTATGTGCTGATTCATGCTGTGTTATAGATCCACAGGCCCTGAAATACCTCATTCAACAACCTTTGTTCATGCTAGACAGTGAGTTATTCAATCATGGACAGCATCAGCTTAATCCTGTGCATATCCGATTGACACATGCCCATTTACTTGTCCAATAGATTTGAGGTTCTTGCAACCCTTGAGGACAAGTGTGCATAGAAACATAGAAAATAGATGCAGGAGTAGGCCATTCGGCCCTTCAAGCTTGCACCGCCATTTGATGATCATTCCTTCAGTACCCCTTTCCTGCTTTCTCTCTATACCCCTTGATCCCTTTAACCGTAAGGGCCATAGCTAACTCCCTCTTGAATATATCCAATGAACTGGCATCAACAACTCTCTGCGGCAGGGAATTCCACAGGTTAACAACTCTCCGAGTGAAGAAGTTTCTCCTCACCTCAGTCCTAAACGGCCTGCCCCTTATCCTAAAACTGTGTCCCCTGGTTCTGGACTTCCCCAACATCGGGAACATTCTTCCCGCATCTAGCCTGTCTAGTCCAGTCAGAATCTTATATGTTTCTATGAGATCCCCTCTCATCCTTCTAAACTCCAGTGAATAAAGGCCCAGTTGATCCAGTCTCTTCTCATATGTCATTCCAGCCATCCCTGGAATCAGTCTGGTGAACCTTCGCTGCACTCCCTCAATAGCCAGAACGTCCTTCCTCAGATTAGGAGACCAAAACTGAACACAATATTCCAGGTGGGGCCTCACCAAGGCCCTATACAACTGCAGCAAGACTTTCCTGCTCCTATATTCAAATCTCCTTGCTATGAAGGCCAACATAACATTTGCCTTCTTCACCGCCTGCTGTACCTGCATGCCAACTTTCAATGATTGATGAACCATGACACCCAGGTCTCGCTGCACTTCCCCTTTTCCTAATCTTCTGCCATTCAGGTAATATATAGCCTTCGTGTTTTTGCCCCAAAGTGGACAACCTCACATTTATCCATATTATACTGCATCTGCCATGTATGTGCCCACTCGCCTAACCTGTCCAAGTCACCCTGCAGCCTCTTAAGTGTCCTCCTCACAGATCACACCGCCACCAAGTTTAGTGTCATCTGCAAACTTGGAGATATTACACTCAATTCCATCATCTAAATCATTAATATATATTGTAAAGAGCTGGGGTCCCAGCACTGAGCCCTGCGGCACTCCACTAGTCACTGCCTGCCATTCTGAAAAGGACCCGTTAATCCCGACTCTCTGCTTCCTGTCTGCCAACCAGTTCTCTATCCACGTCAGTACATTACCCCCAATACCATGTGCTTTGATTTTGCACACCAATCTCTTGTGTGGGACCTTGTCAAAAGCCTTTTGAAAGTCTAAATACACCACATCCACTGGTTCTCCCTTGTCCACCCTACTAGTTACATCCTCAAAAAATTCCAGAAGATTTGTTAAGCATGATTTCCCTTTCATAAAGCCATGCTGACTTGGACCAACCCTATCACTGCTCTCCAAATGCGCTGCTATTTCATCCTTAATGATTGATTCCAACATTTTCCCCACCACCGATGTCAGGTTAACAGGTCTATAATTACCCGTTTTCTCCTTCCCTCCTTTTTTAAGGGTGGATGAGCAGACTGCAGGGTGGATGAGCAGACTGACCAAGGCACCGTGGTGCAGGAAGCCATTCAAGTGGGGGGAGTAAAGAGGCAGGTGGTTGTAGTAGGGGACAGTGTAGTTAGGGATATAGATAGGGTTCTCTGCAGCCGACAGCGTGCTTCCCGAAGGCTGTGTTGCCTACCCGGTGCCAGGGTAAAGGACATCTCCTCCGGGCTGGAGAAGAACTTGCAGTGGGAGGGGGAGGATCCAGTTGTCGTGGTACATGTAGGTACCAATGACATAGGTACGACTAAGAGATTCTGCTGAGAGTTTGAACAGCTAGGGACTAAATTGAAAAGCAGAACCACAAAGGTAATAATCTCTGCATTGTTACCTGAGCCACGAGCAAATTGGAATAGGGTCAATAGAATTAGGGAGATGAATGTGTGGTTCAGAGGTTGGTGTGGGAGAAGTGCGTTTCAATTCGTGGGGCACTGGCACCAATACTCAGGAAAGAGAGCGCTGAACTATGCTGGGACCAGAGTTCTAGCAAACCAACTAACTAGGGAGGTAGATAGGGCTTTAAACTAAATAAAGTGGGGGGCGGGGGGGCGAAGGACGGTCGCAGTAGAGAGAAATCTAGAATGCTAAAGAGAAAAGAAATGGAAGCAATGCAGGAAAGTGATTGTGGTAAGGATAACCAGATTATGTCAGGAAGGGACAGAGCATACAAACAAAAGAGTGCACGAATAAATAGGGTCCAGGTAAGAAAAAAAGCAATAAGACAAATAGGGCTAAAGTACAAAATAATGTTAAGATGGCTAATAATGTTAAAAAGACAAATTTAAAAGTATTATATTTGAATGCATGAAGCAGCTGGAATAAGGTAGACGAATTAACAGCGCAAATAGATGTAAACGGATACGATACAGTTGCAATTACGGAGACATGGTTGCAGGGTGACCAAGGTTGGGAACTGAATATCCAAGGATATTCGATATTTGGGAAGGACAGGCAAAAAGGAAGATGGGGTGGTGTGGCATTGTTAGTAAAGGATAAAATCAGAGCAATAGTGAGAAAGGATATTGGCTCAGAGAATCAAGATGTAGAATCAGTCTGGGTGGAGCTAAGGAGCAGCAAGGGGCAGAAAACATTGGTGGGAGTTGTCTATAGGCCTCCAAAAAGTAGTGGTAGTGTAGGGGACGGCATCAAACAGGAAATTAGAGATGCATGTAGCAATGGTACTACAGTAATCGTAGGTGACTTTAACCTACATATAGACTGGCCAAACCAAATTAGTAATAATACTGTGGCAGATGAATTCCTGGAGTGTGTACGAGATGGTTTTTTACACCAGTATGTTGAGGAGCCTACTAGGGAACAGGCTATCCTAGATTGGGTATTGTGTAATGAGAAGGGGTTAATTAACAGTCTTGTTGTGCGGGGTCCTTTAGGGAAGAGTGACCATAACATGACTGAATTCTTTATTAAGATGGAAAGTGAAGTAGTCCAATCCGAAACTAGGGTCCTAAATCTAAACAAAGGAAACTACGAAGGTATGAGGAATGAATTGGCTATGATAGATTGGGAAGATTCATTAAAAGGTACGACGATGGATAGGCAATGGCTAACATGTAAGGGACGAATGCATGAATTACAACAGTTATACATTCCTTTCTGGCGTAAAAACACAAAAGGAAAAGTGGCCCAACCATGGCTAACAAAAGAAATTAAGGATAGTATTAGATCCAAAGAGGAGTTATAAGAACATAAGAAATAGGAACAGGAGTAGGCCAAAGGGCCCCTCGAGCCTGCTCCGCC
Source organism: Pristiophorus japonicus (assembly GCF_044704955.1). Classification (NCBI taxonomy): domain Eukaryota; kingdom Metazoa; phylum Chordata; class Chondrichthyes; family Pristiophoridae; genus Pristiophorus; species Pristiophorus japonicus. The sequence continues at coordinate 205,756,462 of NC_091988.1, read as the reverse complement.
ATTCAATAAGGTCATGGCTGATCTGATCATGGACTCAGCTCCACTTCCCCGCCCGCTCCCCATAACCCTTTATCGTTTAAGAAACTGTCTATTTCTGTCTTAAATTTATTCAATATCCCAGCTTCCACAGCTCTCTGAGGCAGCGAATTCCACAGATTTACAACCCTCTGAGAGAAGAAATTTCTCATCTCAGTTTTAAATGGGCAGCCCCCTTATTCTAAGATCATGCCCTCTAGTTCTAGTCTCCCCATCAGTGGAAACATCCTCTCTGCATCCACCTTGTCAAGCCCCCTCATAATCTTACACATTTCGATAAGATCACCTCTCATTCTTCTGAATTCCAATGAGTAGAGGCCCAACCTACTCAACCTTTCCTCATGTCAAACACCTCATCCCCGGAATCAACCTAGTGAACCTTCTCTGAACTGCCTTCAAAGCAAGTATATCCTTTTGTAAATATGGAAACCAAAACTGGACGCATTATTCCAGGTGTGGCCTCACCAATACCGTGTATAACTGTAGCAAGACTTCCCTGCTTTTATACTCCATCCCCTTTGCAATAAAGGCCAAGATACCATTGGCCTTCCTGATCATTTGCTGTACCTGCATACTATCCTTTTGTGTTTCACGCACAAGAATCCCCAGGTCCCGCTGTACTGCGGCACTTTGCAATCTTTCTCCATTTAAAAAATAATTTGCTCTTTGATTTTTTCTGCCCAAGTGCATGACCTCACACTCTCCAACATTATACTCCATCTGCCAAATTTTTGCCCACTCACTTAGCCTGTCTATATCTTGTTGCAGATTTTTTGTGTCCTCCTCATACATTGCTTTTCCTCCTATCTTTGTATCGTTAGCAAACTTGGCTAGGTTACACTCAGTCCCTTCTTCCAAGTCGTTAATATAGATTGTAAATAGTTGGGGTCCCAGCACTGATCCCTGCAGCAGCCCACTAGTTACTGGTTGCCAACCAGAGAATGAACCATTTATCCCGACTCTCTGTTCTCTGTTAGTTAGCCAATCCTCTCTTCATGCTAATGTACTACCCCCAACCCGTGAATTTTTATCTTGTGCAGTAACCTTTTATGTGGCACCATTTCAAATGCCTTCTGGAAGTCCAAATACACCACATCAACTGGTTCCCCTTTAACCACCATGTTCGTTACATCCTCAAATGAACTCCAGCAAATTTGTCAAACATGACTTCCCCTTCATAAATCCATGCTGACTCTGCCTGACTGAATTTTGCTTTTCCAAATGTCCTGCTACTGCTTCTTTAATAATGGACTCCAACATTTTCCCAACCACAGGTGTTAGGCTAACTGGTCTATAATTTCCTGCTTTTTGTCTGCCTCCTTTTTTAAATAGGGGTGTTACATTTGCAGTTTTCCAATCTGCTGGGACCTCCCCAGAATCCAAGGAATTTTGGTAAATTACAACCAATGCATCCACAATCCCTGCCGCTACTTCTCTTAAGACCCTAGGATGCAAGCCATCAGGTCCAGGGGATTTATCTGCCTTTAGTCACATTATCTTACTGAGTACCACCTCCTTAGTGATTGTGATGTGTTAAGTTTCTCCCCCCCTATAGCCTCTTGACTATCCACTGTTGGAATATTGTTAGTGTCCTGTACCGTAAAGACTGATACAAAATATTTGTTCAGAGTTTCTGCCATCTGCATGTTCCCCATTACTAATTCCCCGGTCTCGTCCTCTAAGGGACCAACATTTACTGTAGCCACTCTTTTCCTTTTTATATACCTATAGAAACTCTTGCTATCTGTTTTTATATTTTGTGCTAGTTATACAAAGTTGCCAGAAAAGATAGCAAGCCTGAGGATTGGGAACAGTTTAGAATTCAGCAAAAAAGGACCAAGAGATTGATTAAAAGGGGGGAAAATAAAGTATGAGAGTAAACTTGCAAGGAACATAAAAACCGACTGCAAAAGTTTCTACAAGTATGTAAAAAGAAAAAGATTAGTGAAGACAAGTTTAGGTCCTTTACAGACAGAAACGGGAGAATTTGTAATGTGGAACAAGGAAATGGCAGAACAATTAAATAAATATTTCGGGTTTGTCTTCACGGAAGAGGACATAAATAATGTCCCAGAAACGCTGGGGAACCAAGGGTCTAGTGAGCAAGAGGAATGAAAGGAAATTATTATTAGTAAGAAAATAGTGCTGGAGAAACGAATGGAACTGAAGCCAGATAAATCCCCAGGGCCTGATGATCTGCATCCCAGAGTATTAAAAGAGGTAGTAGATGCATTGGTTGTCATCTTCCAAAATTCTATAGATTATGGAACAGTTCCTGCAGATTGGAGGGTGGCAAATGTAACCCCACTATTTAAAAAAGGAGGGAGAGAGAAAACGGGGAACTACAGACCGGTTAGCCTGACATCAGTTGTACAGGGCCTTGGTGAGACCACACCTTGAGTATTGCGTGCAGTTTTGGTCTCCTAATCTGAGGAAGGACATTCTTGCTATTGAGGGAGTGCAGCGAAGGTTCACCAGACTGATTCCCGGGATGGCAGGACTGACATACGAAGAAAGACTGGATTGACTAGGCTTATATTCACTGGAATTTAGAAGGATGAGGGAGGATTTCATAGAAACATATAAAATTCTGACGGGATTGGACAGGTTAGATGCAGGAAAAATGTTCCAGATGTTGGGGAAGTCCAGAACCAGGGGTCACAGTCTAAGGATAAGGGGTAAGCCATTTAGGAACCAGATGAGGAGAAACTTCTTCACTCAAGAGAATTGTGAACCTGTGAAATTCTCTTCCACAGAAAGTTGTTGAGGCCAGTTCGTTAGATATATTCAAAAGTGAGTTGGATATGGCCCTTATGACTAAAGGGATCAAGGGGTATGGAGAGAAAGCAGAAATTGGGTACTGAAGTTGCATGATCATATTGAATGGTGGTGCAGGCTTGAAGGCCGAATGGCCTACTCCTGCACCTATTTGCTATGTTTCTATGATGTGGAGCTGGAAGTAAGTGATTCTGGTGGTGGATAGGTTGTAGGGTTTAAACCCCACGTGAAACGTGGATCGAACAGGACACCAAGGTTTTGCTTAGTCTTCTTCAGCCTGAACAAGTGCAGGGAGGCAAATGGAGTCAGTGACAAGATGGAGATCGAAAAGAATGGCTTAGGTCTTCCTGACGTTCAGTTCTAGGAACTTGTGACTAATCTATGGCTTTATGTCGAACTGATAGTCTGACAGCTCAGATATAATAATTGGGACAGGAAAAAAAGAGCTGGGTGAGGAAGAGAAGGAGGCCACGGATAGATGATTTTAGAGGACTCCAGAGATAGAGCAGGAAGAGGAGCCGTTGTTGGAGACGCACTGGCTCCCTTCAGACAGGTAAGAGCAGAATCATGTGGGCAGTACCATAAAGATGGACAGTGGCGGAGAGTAATGGAAGAGGATGGTGTGGTTGATTGTATTAAATGCTGCGAAGTGGTTGAGAAAAAGTAGAGATAATGGGCCCAAGTTTCCACAGGATAAAAAACGTGCGCCCCTCCGAGCTGGGCGCCTGTTTTTCGCGCCTAAAACGGCGCCAGAAAAAAACGCGCTATTCTCGAGCGCTTTGCAGCTCCTTGTCTGTTTGGCGCTCGCCCAGGGGGGCGGAGCCTACACTCGCACCGATTTTGTAAGTGGGAGGGAGCGGGTACTATTTAAATTAGTTTTTTTCCTGCCGGCAACGCTGCGCGTGCGCGTTGGAGCGTTCGCGCATGCTCAGTGTGAAAAAAAACATTGGCACGCGGCCATTTTTGTAGTTCTTTGTAGCTGTTTAATTTTTGAACATTTTTAAATAAAATCACATTGCCATCAGCACTGAGGCTACCCTTCTCACTGTCTCCTTCCCCTCCCTCCCCTCCGCGGCAACAAACAGCTGTCTCCTTCCCCTCCACCGCAACAAGCCACTGTCTCCTTCCCCTCCCTCCACGGCAACAAGCCGCTGTCTCCTTCCCCTCTCTCCACGGCAACAAGCCGCTGTCTCCTTCCCCTCCCTCCCCTCTCCACGGCAACAAGCCGCTGTCTCCTTCTCCTCCCTCCCCTCTCCACGGCAACAAGCCGCTGTCTCCTTCCCCTCCCTCCCCTCCTCTGCGTGGCAACAAGCCGCTGTCTCCTTCCCCTCCCTCCCCTCTCTCCACAGCAACAAGCCGCTGTCTCCTTCCCCTCCCTCCCCTGCGCGGCAACAAACGGCGGTTTCATTCGAACGATGGCTGAAGCACTTTCACACAGGTAGGAAGATGGTTTATTTAATCTTTTCTTTGCTTATAAATGTTTATTCAGGTTGGATTTATTTGTATAATATTTGTAGAAGTATAAATAACGATTTATTGTCGAATTTAATGAGTTCCCTCCCCCCCCCACCTCGTTCTGGACTCCTAATTTGTAACCTGCGCCTGATTTTTTAATGTGTAGAACAGGTTTTTTCAGTTCTTCAAAAATCTTCACTTGCTCCATTCTACTTTAGTTTGGAGTACGTTTTCACTGTGGAAACTTTCAAATCAGGCGTCAGTGGCCGGACACGCCCCTTTTGAAGAAAAAATTCTGTTCTAAAGTAGAACTGTTCTACCTCACTAGAACTGCAGAAAAGAAAATGTGGAGAATTGCGATTTCTAAGATAGTCCGTTCTCCACCAGTTGCTCCTAAAAATCAGGCGCAAATCATGTGGAAACTTGGGCCCTATAAACCACAGAATGTAATTTGCGACTTTTCCGAGAGTGGTCTCTTGCCTTGAGCAAGATGGAACCTAAACTGAAGGGCTTCGAACAACAAGCTTTGGGTCCAGAGTTAGGAGACAGTGAGAAGAAATGGAGGTTAGAAATGGGGCGGTAGTTGAAGAGGACATTTTGGTCTTTTTGAGGAAAGGAATGATGATGGTTGTTTTTGCAAGGGAGAGGGATGGTACTTTAACAGGGAGACTTTTACAATTTTGGAAAGCATGGGGGCCAGGGTGGATAGAGGAGTGGTCAAGAATTGCATTGGAAGGAATCAAGGGAGCTGGAGGTGGATCTCAGGGAAGAAGTGAGTTTGGAGAGTATAGGTGGAGATGGAAGAGGAGCCACAGAATAACATGAGATAGAGTGAGTTAGAGACTCCACGGAAGGTAGGAGCAATAGGGCAAAGGGGAGAAAGCGTCAGAGGCAGCTGCATGGATGGTCCTCTCTTAAGATTAAGAAATCTATGAGGTCTTGACACTTAGGGACCTCATACGTTTGCTCCTGCAAAATGTTAGCCCTAATAAAATTTCCTGTTTACAGTAATTGGTCAGAACTTGCCTGTCCCACCGTCTATACTGAGCATTTAGGTGGTGGACACAACCATTATCAGTGTTAGGAATTGGACGTGCTCATGTCATCCCACCACACCTGCTTCAAGGCGCCCTTTAACATAGAAAATAGGAGCAGTAGTAGGCCATTTGGCCCTTCGAGTCTGCACCGCCATTCAATATGACCATTGCTAATCCTCTATCTCAACACCATATTCCCGCTTTTTCCCCATACCCCTTGATGCCTTTTGTTTCTAGAAATCTATCTATCTCCCTCTTAAACATATTCAATGACTTGGCCTCCACAGCCTTCTGTGGTAGAGAATTCCACAGGTTGACCAGCCTCAGTGAAAAAATTTCTCATCTCGGTCCTAAATTTCCTACCTCGTATCCTGAGACTGTGACCCCTTGTTCTAGACTTCCTAGCCAGGGGAAACATCCTCCCCGCATCCAGTCTATCCAACCCAGTCAGAATTTTATACGTTTCAATGAGATCCCCTCTCATTCTTCTAAACTTTAGTGAATACAGGCCTAGTCGACCCAATCTCTCATACGACAGCCCAGGAATCAGTCTGGTGAATCTTCGCTGTACTCCCCCTATGGCAAGTATATCCTTTCTTAGGGTAAGGAGACCAAAATTGCACACAATACCCCAGGTGCGGTCTCATCAAGGCCCTGTACAAATGCAATAAGACCTCCTTGCTCCTATACTCAAATCCCCTCGTAATGGAGGCCAGCATGCCATTTGCTTTCTTTACTGCCTGCTGTACCTGCATGCCTACCTTCAATGACTGATGTACCATAACACTCAGGCCTCGTTGCACCTCCCCTTTTACTAATCTGTCACCATTCAGATAATAATCTGCCTTCCTGTTTTTGACACCAAAGTGGATAACCTCACACTTATCCACAGTATACTGCATCTGCCAATTCACCTAACCTGTCCAAGTCACCCTGCAGCCTCCTAGCATCCTCCTCACAGCTCGAACTGCCACCCAGCTTAGTGTCATCTGCAAACTTGGAGATATTACATTCAATTCCTTCATCCAAATCATTAATGTATATTGCAAATAGCTGGGGCCCCAGCACTGAACCCTGCGGCACCCCACTAGTCACTGCCTGCCACTCTGAAAAGGACCAGTTTATTCCCACTCTTTGCTTCCTGTCTGCCAACCAGTTCTCTATCCATGTCAATACATTACCCCCAATACTATGTGCCTTAATTTTGCACACTAATCTCTTGTGTGGGACTTTGTCAAAAGCCTTTTGAAAGTCTAAATACACCACCCTGACTAATAAGGATTTCCCTCAGTTCCTCCTTCTCGCTAGACCCTCGGTCCCCTAGTATTTTCGGGAGGTTATTCATGTCTTCCTTAGTGAAGACAGAACCAAAGTATTTGTTCAATTGGTCTGCCATTTCCTTGTTCCCCATTATGAATTTACCTGATTCTGACTGCAAGGGACCTACATTAGTCTTCACTAATCTTTTTCTCTTCACATATCTATAGAAGCTTTTGCAGTCAGTTTTTATGTTCCTTGCAAGCTTACTCTCATACTCTATTTTCCCTCCTAATTAAACCCTTAGTCCTCCTCTGCTGAATTCTAAATTTCCCCCAGTCCTCAGGTTTGCTGCTTTTTCTGGCCAATTTATATGCCTCTTCCTTGGATTTAACACTATACCTAATTTCCCTTGTTTGCCACGGTTGAGCCACCTTCCCTTTTTTATTCTTACGCCACACAGGGATGTACAATTGTTGTAGTTCATCCATGTGATATTTAAATGTCTGCCATTGCCTATCCACCGTCACCTGTCCCCATCCGTACTTCAATCACACTGTTGCTGAATCTCTTATTCACGCTTTTGTCACCTCTGGATTAGATTTCTCCAGTGCCTTCCTTGCTGCCCTTCCATCCTCCACCCTTCACAACTCCAGCTCAGCGGTCCCTATTGTGAACCACATTGGCTCCCTGTCCCCTACAATCTGAATTTAAAATCTCTGTATTCATCTTCAATCTATCTGTGCAAGCTCATCCAGGTCAATAACTAATAATAGCCCAGGTGTTATATAATTGCAAGTTTAACATTCAGGACATGTATGCTGGTAAGACAATTGACGCGTGAAACATTCCTCAGTTTTATTTTTGTGGCAAATGGACAGACACAAAATCTGCAATAAAAAGCCCAAATAAAAACAACCCAATTTATAGTACTGTAAATTAGTTAAATTATAAATTTAGGATGAGTTTACTGTCAGTTGCAATAAAAGTATTTAATCACTTAAAATCTATCTTTCCCTTTCCAGATATTTATACAGCTATTGATTTGTAGGGTGCAGAGTAATAATCTCCACTTACTAGGGAAAGGAAGCAATCCAGAGTAACCAAAGAGCAGAATAAAACAGCAAACCTTGGGCAAGATCCACCGCATCAGATGAGCGTGCAGCTGCCATCTGGATTTAAAAACTAACCAGTGTACACATCACACCCTCTCTTGTTAAAGGGGCATCACAGATTATAGAAATGTTATGTAGGAAACGCAGCAGCCAATTTGCACACAGCAAGCTCCCACAACAGCAATGTGAAAATGACCAGATAATCTGTTTTGCTGATTATGATTGAGGGTTAAACATTGGCCAGGACACTGGGGAGAATTCCCCTGCCCTTCTTCAAAATAGTGCCATGGAATCTTTTACATCCATCTGAGAGAGCAGAGGTGCCCTCGGTTTAATATCTCATCTGAAAGACAACACCTCCAACAGTGCAACACTCCCTCAGCACTGTACTGGAGTGTCAGTCTAGATTATTGTGCTCAAGTCTCTAGAGTGGGAATTGAAGCAATAACCTTCTGACTCAGAGGTGAGGTTGCTACCAACTGAGCCACAGCTGCCACTACAAGTACATCAAGCATCGATATAGCCCTAACCCAAGACACAAACAACCTTCTCTGTGACTGTCACTTTATTGCATTATGTGTCCTCACCCCCTAAGCAGCCTTTGACAGTCAACCACACCATCCTCCAACACCTCTCCTCTATTGTGCGATTGCCCTCGCTTGTTTCCATTCTTTCCTAAGCAAGTGTAGCCAGTGCACCTCTCCCATTGGCATCTCTTACGAACCTTGTATCATCATCTTTGAAGTCCCCTAAGGATCTATCCTTGGCACCGCCTGTTCCTCACCTACACGCTATATCTTGATGACAACATTCAGACATCGAGCCAGCTTCCATATGTACGCTAATGACACCCAGCTCTACCTCTCCACTACTTTTGATATCTCCACTATTTCTGTGCTGTCAGACTGCTTGACAAACATCCAGTTTTGGATGAACCACAATTTGCTCTTGATTATTGACCCAAAGATGCTGTTGTGGCATTATCTGCCCCAGTTATTGACCCATTCAGGATTGTTCCAGTTATTGATTATTGGCTCCAGTTTACTGATTCCGCTTGGATTGTCCCGGTTATTGATTATTGCCCCGGGCTATCCTGGTTATTGATTACTGACCCGGGCTGTCCCGGTTATTGATTACTGACCCGGGCTGTCCTGGTTATTGATTATTGCCCCGGGCTATCCCGATTATTGATTACTGACCCGGGCTGTCCCGGTTATTGATTACTGCCCCGGGATATCCCGGCTGTCCTGGTTATTGATTACTGTCCCGGCTATTGATTACTGACTCGGGCTGTCCCGGTTATTGATTACTGTCCCGGCTATTGATTACTGCCCCAGGCTATCCTGGTTATTGATTACTGATCCAGGCTGTCCTGGTTATTGATTACTGTTCCGGTTATTGATTACTGACTCGGGCTGTCCCGGTTATTGATTACTGTCCCGGCTATTGATTACTGCCCCACGCTATCCTGGTTATTGATTACTGACCCAGGCTGTCCTGGTTATTGATTACTGCCCCAGGCTATCCTGGTTATTGATTACTGTCCCGGCTATTGATTACTGCCCCAGGCTATCCTGGTTATTGATTACTGCCCAAGGCTATCCCGGCACTCCCAATTATTGATTACTGACCCGGTTATTATTGACCCGGGTTGTCCCGGTTGATTACTGTCCCGGGTTATCCCGGTTATTGATTACTGACCCGGGCTGTCCTGGTTATTGATTACTGCCCCAGGCTGTCTCGGTTATTATTGACCCGGGTTATCGATTACTGACCCGGGTTATCGATTACTGTCCCGGGTTATCCCAGTTATTGACTACAGTCCCGGGTATCACTGAGCCGGGCCGGGTCCTTACCTCCAACGTGTAGTTCTGCCCGATACGCTGGAAGATGTCCCAGGCCTCCCCGCCCGTCTCCTGGTCCATGTTCAGGTCCTGGCACAGCTTGTCGAAGCTCTCGCGGCCCCGCCGACTCTCGCCTCCCGCACCGTCCCCGCTCGGCATCGCCTCCGCCTCCGCCTCCCCGTCGGCTGCTGCTGCGGCCGGGCCCGGTGTGTTGGGGACTCGCTGTACACCCGCCTCGATGTCCCAGGCCGGATGTGCAGGCTCTCTAGCCCCGGGCCGGGGGTATATAGGCCGGGTGTGGACAGGCAGACTCCCCGGCTTCTCTCCCCCCCTCACTCCCCGGGCTCTCACTCTCTCCCACTCACACACTCTTTCTTTCTTTCTCCCCCCTCACACTCTCTCTTTCTTTCTCCCCTCACACTCTCTCTTTCTTTCTCCCCTCACACACTCTCTCTCTTTCCCTTTCTCCCCTCACACTCTCTCTCTTTCCCTTTCTCCCCTCACTCTCACTCTCCCTTTCTCCCCTCACACTCTCTCTCTCTCTCCCTTTCTCCCCTCACACACTCTCTCTCTCTCTCTCCTTTTCTCCCCTCACACACTCTCTCTCCCTTTCTCCCCTCACACACTCTCTCTCTCTCTCCCTTTCTCCCCTCACACACTCTCTCTCTCCTTTTCTCCCCTCACACTCTCTCTCTCCCTTTCTCCCCTCACACACTCTCTCTCTCCCTTTCTCCCCTCACACACTCTCTCTCTCTCCCTTTCTCCCCTCACACACTCTCTCTCTCTCCCTTTCTCCCCTCACACACTCTCTCTCTCTCTCCCTTTCTCCCCTCACACACTCTCTCTCTCTCTCCCTTTCTCCCCCCACACTCTCTCTCTCTCCCTTTCTCCCCTCACACTCCCTTTCTCCCCACACTCTCTCTCTCTCCCTTTCTCCCCTCACACACTCTCTCTCTCCCTTTCTCCCCTCACACACTCTCTCTCTCTCCCCACACTCTCTCTCTCTCCCTTTCTCCCCTCACACTCTCTCTCTCTCTCTCCCTTTCTCCCCTCACACACTCTCTCTCTCCCTTTCTCCCCTCACACACTCTCTCTCTCTCCACCACTCGGACAGCCCGCGATCCCACACTGCAGCGCGCGCCCACTCAGTGGCGCCAAAACTCGCCGCCGCACCGCCCGCGACACCGCCGCAGCCGCAACTCGTCCCCCCGGCCCTGCCCGCCCTCTGCTACCAATCCTCGGCACGATCCGTCCTTCATCACTCGAACCACCCCTCCCACTCGATAGTGACCGAGTCCCAGTCCTGTCCCTGTCGGGAACAGGTGGCGGATGGATCGGGCTGTAGCTGCAAGTGACGAGGCGGGGGACTACTTTCGCGCAGTGGCCGCTGGGGGTTGTAGTTTCTCCCCGCCTCTCCACTTTGGACATGCAGTGAGGGACTGAAGTGCTGGAGTTTGACGGTGGCTGAGGGGGAGAGAGGGCAAGAGGTGTCATCAGGCAGGGGTGAGACTGTCCCACCACACTACCCTCAGAAACCACTGGGAAGACACTATCTGTGGGGAACATTACAAGTCGCAACAGACCCTTCCTCAGCAGTGGAAAATATGAGACGAACAGAATTCTAAGAAACACAAAACTAGGGCAAAAAACCTGATCCTACATACTCAGGCAAAGACAGAATAGGAATTGCCAGACGCTAAAAGATCAAGGTCCATCACATTTACCTTCTGCCATCCTAGTGATACTGCGAGAATGTTTCATCGCAGTCAAGTCCACCTATGGGCCCAACTCCCAAGGCCCCACCCCACTGCTGGCCAAGAAAGGGGAAACACTCATCAAGGACACCGAGGCAGTCAGGGCCCGCTGGAAGGAGCACTTCGAAGATCTCCTCAATCGAGACTCGGCCTTTGACTCGAGTGTTCTCAACTCCATCTCACAGTCAACAAGCTCCCCGCTGGAGTGGAACTAAACTACAGAACCAGTGGGAATCTGTTCAACCTGCGCCGTCTCCAGGGCAGGTCCAAGACCACCCCAACCTCTGTCGTCGAGCTACAGTACCCGGGCGATGCCTGCATCTGTGCACATACAGAGGCTGCACTATAGGACATAGTCGACGTATTTACTGAGGCGTACGAAAGCATAGGCCTTAAGCTAAACATTCGTAAGACAAAGGTCCTCCACCAGCCTGCCCTCGCCACACAGCACTGCCCCCAGTCATCAAGATCCACGGCGCGGCCCTGGACACCGTGGACCACTTCCCCTATCTCGGGAGCCTCCTCTCAACAACAGCAGGCAACACCGCCTCCAGTGAGCCAGTGCAGCCTTCGACCGCCTGAGGAAAAGAGTGTTTGAAGACAAGTCCCTCAAAACTGCCACCAAGCTCATGGTCTACAGGGCTGTAGTAATACCTGCCCTCCTGTATGGCTCAGAGACATGGACCATGTACAGTAGACATCGCAAGTTGCTGGAGAAATATCACTAACGATGTCGCCGCAAGATCCTACAAATCCCTGGGAGGACAGGCGCACCAACATCTGCGTCCTCATTCAGGCTAACATCCCTAGCATTGAAGCACTGACCACACTCAATCAGCTCTGCTGGGCAGGCCACATAGTCCGCATGCCAGACACGAGACTCCCAAAGCAAATGCTCTACTCGGAGCTCCTTCATGGCAAACGAGCCAAAAGTGGGCAGCGGAAACGCTACAAGGACACCCTCAAAGCCTCCATGATAAAGTGCAACATCCCCACCGACACCTGGGAGTCCCTGGCCCAAGACTGCCCTAAGTGGAGGAAGTGCATCCGGGAGGGCGCTGAGCACCTTGAGTCTCAACGCCGAGAGCATGCAGAGGTCAAGCGCAGGCAGCGGAAAGAGCGTGCGGCAAACCAGTCCCACCCATCCCTTCCCTCAACGACTATCTGTCCCACCTGTGACAGAGTCTGTGGCTCTCGTATTGGACTGTTCAGCCACCAAAGAACTCACCTCAGGAGTGGAATAAGTCTTCCTTGATTCCGAGGGACTGCCTATGATGATGATGATACTGTGAAGTACTTAATACGAGATGGTTAAATAGCAGAAGTGATAAGGATAAAGTCAAAGACAAAAATATAAGACACAGAGCTAAGGGATAGAAGGGTGGGTGAGATTGGCACGGAGCAAGGCATGAAAAATCTGGTGATACAGAATGGGTTCCTGTGGTCCAGCAGCATGTTGAGAAAAGGTCAATACCACAGGCACAAACCATCATTTCTCTTTCTCGCCCCCCCCCCCCCCCCCCAAACACATCAGTGTTTGGTCACAGAGCACCAACCTGCTCCTTCTCGTCCGTCTCACCCCCCCCCCCCCCTCCCCGCATTGCGCCACCCTCCCTGACCCCATTCCATCCCATCTCCAGATCAACACACCCACCCTACAGTGTCATTACCTAGTGTTGTTGGGGAGGAGTTAAACTAATATGGCAGGGGGATGGGAACCAATGCAGGGAGATAGAGGGAAACAAAAAGGAGGCAAAAACAAAAGACAGAAAGGAGATGAGGAAAAGTGGAGGGCAGAGAAACCCAAGGCAAAGAACAAAAAGGGCCATTGTATAGCAAAATTCTAAAAGGACAGAGGGTGTTAAAAAAACAAGCCCAAGGCTTTGTGTCTTAATGCAAGGAGTATCCGCAATAAGGTGGATGAATTAACTGTGCAAATAGATGTTAACAAATATGATGTGATTGGGATTACGGAGACGTGGCTCCAGGATGATCAGGGCTGGGAACTCAATATCCAGGGGTATTCAACATTCAGGAAGGATAGAATAAAAGGAAAAGGAGGTGGGGTAGCATTGCTGGTTAAGGAGGAGATTAAGGCAATAGTTAGGAAGGACATTAGCTTGGATGATGTGGAATCTATATGGGTAGAGCTGCAGAACACCAAAGGGCAAAAAACGTTAGTGGGAGTTGTGTACAGACCTCCAAACAGTAGTAGTGATGTTGGGGAGGGCATCAAACATGAAATTAGGGGTGCGTGCAATAAAGGTGCAGCAGTTATAATGGGTGACTTTAATATGCACATAGATTGGGCTAACCAAACTGGAAGCAATACGGTGGAGGAGGATTTCCTGGAGTGCATAAGGGATGGTTTTTTAGACCAATATGTCGAGGAACCAACTAGGGGGGAGGCCATCTTAGACTGGGTGTTATGTAATGAGAGAGGATTAATTAGCAATCTCGTTGTGTGAGGCCCCTTGGGGAAGAGTGACCATAATATGGTGGAATTCTGCATTGGGATGGAGAATGAAACAGTTAATTCAGAGACCATGGTCCAGAACTTAAAGAAGGCTAACTTTGAAGGTATGAGGCGTGAATTGGCTGGGATGGATTGGCGAATGATACTTAAGGGGTTGACTGTGGATGGGCAATGGCAGACATTTAGAGACCGCATGGATGAACTACAACAATTGTACATTCCTGTCTGGCATAAAAATAAAAAAGGGAAGGTGGCTCAACCGTGGCTATCAAGGGAAATCAGGGATAGTATTAAAGCCAAGGAAGTGGCATACAAATTGGCCAGAAATAGCAGCGAACCTGGGGACTGGGAGAAATTTAGAACTCAGCAGAGGAGGACAAAGGGTTTGATTAGGGCAGGGAAAATGGAGTACGAGAAGAAGCTTGCAGGGAACATTAAGACGGATTGCAAAAGTTTCTATAGATATGTAAAGAGAAAAAGGTTAGTAAAGACAAACGTAGGTCCCCTGCAGTCAGAATCAGGGGAAGTCATAACGGGGAACAAAGAAATGGCGGACCAATTGAACAAGTACTTTGGTTCGGTATTCACGAAGGAGGACACGAACAACCTTCCGGTTATAAAAGGGGTCGGGGGTTCTAGTAAGGAGGAGGAACTGAGGGAAATCCTTATTAGCCGGGAAATTGTGTTGGGGAAATTGATGGGATTGAAGGCCGATAAATCCCCAGGGCCTGATGGACTGCATCCCAGAGTACTTAAGGAGGTGGCCTTGGAAATAGTGGATGCGTTGACAGTCATTTTCCAACATTCCATTGACTCTGGATCAGTTCCTATCGAGTGGAGGGTAGCCAATGTAACCCCACTTTTTAAAAAAAGAGGGAGAGAGAAAACAGGGAATTATAGACCGGTCAGCCTGACATCGGTAGTGGGTAAAATGATGGAATCAATTATTAAGGATGTCATAGCAGTGCATTTGGAAAGAGGTGACATGATAGGTCCAAGTCAGCATGGATTTGTGAAAGGGAAATCATGCTTGACAAATCTTCTGGAATTTTTTGAGGATGTTTCCAGTAGAGTGGATAAGGGAGAACCAGTTGATGTGGTATATTTGGACTTTCAGAAGGCGTTCGACAAGGTCCCACACAAGAGATTGATGTGCAAAGTTAGAGCACATGGGATTGGGGGTAGTGTGCTGACATGGATTGAGAACTGGTTGTCAGACAGGAAGCAAAGAGTAGGAGTAAATGGGTACTTTTCAGAATGGCAGGCAGTGACTAGTGGGGTACCGCAAGGTTCTGTGCTGGGGCCCCAGCTGTTTACACTGTACATTAATGATTTAGATGAGGGGATTAAATGTAGTATCTCCAAATTTGCGGATGACACTAAGTTGGGTGGCAGTGTGAGCTGCGAGGAGGATGCTATGAGGCTGCAGAGTGACTTGGATAGGTTAGGTGAGTGGGCAAATGCATGGCAGATGAAGTATAATGTGGATAAATGTGAGGTTATCCACTTTGGTGGTAAAAACAGAGAGACAGACTATTATCTGAATGGTGACAGATTAGGAAAAGGGGAGGTGCAAAGAGACCTGGGTGTCATGGTACATCAGTCATTGAAGGTTGGCATGCAGGTGCAGCAGGCGGTTAAGAAAGCAAATGGCATGTTGGCCTTCATAGCAAGGGGATTTGAGTACAGGGGCAGGGAGGTGTTGCTACAGTTGTACAGGGCATTGGTGAGGCCACACCTGGAGTATTGTGTACAGTTTTGGTCTCCTAACCCGAGGAAGGACATTCTTGCTATTGAGGGAGTGCAGCGAAGATTCACCAGACTGATTCCCGGGATGGCGGGACTGACCTATCAAGAAAGACTGGATCAACTGGGCTTGTATTCACTGGAGTTCAGAAGAATGAGAGGGGACCTCATAGAAACATTTAAAATTCTGACGGGGTTAGACGCAGGAAGAATGTTCCCAATGTTGGGGAAGTCCAGAACCAGGGGTCACAGTCTAAGGATAAGGGGTAAGCCATTTAGGACCGAGATGAGGAGAAACTTCTTCACCCAGAGAGTGGTGAACCTGTGGAATTCTCTACCACAGAAAGTAGTTGAGGCCAATTCACTAAATATATTCAAAAAGGAGTTAGATGTAGTCCTTACTACTCGGGGAATCAAGGGGTATGGCGAGAAAGCAGGAATGGGGTACTGAAGTTGCATGTTCAGCCATGAACTCATTGAATGGCGGTGCAGGCTAGAAGGGCCGAATGGCCTACTCCTGCACCTATTTTCTATGTTTCTATAAAAGAAATCTGGAGTTATAATTAAAGTCTGAAGTTGATGAAGTCATCATCATCGTCATAAGCAGTCCCTCGAAACGAGGATGCCCCGCTTCCACGCCAAACAAAGGATGAGTTCACAGGTGTTTCAATGAAGGACCTAATATTCCAGGTCCTGAACTACGTGTTGAAGGGTGGAAGATGCCTGTGCGTGGATTTTTTTAACATGGGGTGGCCGTTGCACACCAGCCACCACACGGGCTTATCAGAGCTAGGTCTTGGTCCAGTGGCAAGGGTTATCCAAGACAACTGGAGACCTGCTCTGAGGCACGGACCCCTGGCCCTGAACTCACGCCTCTTCTGGGCCCCAATCACATCCCTCCACAGTCTCTTGCCGTTCCTGCTGTATCTGCCAGGGAACAGCGCGAGCTCGTGCAAGAGGGCGATGTATTAAGGCCAATAGGTTGAGAAGTACTGGGTAGAAAGATGTGTTTAAAATGATAAAGGGATTCACAATAGGATAAATTATTTTTGGTGAGGGAATCTAGAACAAGGCGACATGATCTTAAAATTAGAGCTAGGCCAATTAGGAGTGAAATTAGAAAGCACTTTTTCACACAAGTGGTAGTGGAAATATGGATCTCTTTCTGCAAAAGGCTCTGGATGGGTCAATTGAAATTTGACTGAAATCTCTAATTGAGTGGCAGAACAGGCTCAAGGGTTAAGAAAGAAAATGGCATGTTGGCCTTCATAGCGAGGGGATTTGAATACAGGGGCAGGGAGGTGTTGCTACAGTTGTACAGGGCCTTGGTGAGGCCACACCTGGAGTATTGTGTACAGTTTTGGTCTCCTAACTTGAGGAAGGACATTCTTGCTATTGAGGGAGTGCAGCGAAGATTCACCAGACTGATTCCCGGGATGGTGGGACTGACCTATCAAGAAAGACTGGATCAACTGGGCTTGTATTCACTGGAGTTCAGAAGAATGAGAGGGGACCTCATAGAAACGTTTAAAATTCTGACGGGTTTAGACAGGTTAGATGCAGGAAGAATGTTCCCAATGTTGGGGAAGTCCAGAACCAGGGGTCACAGTCTGAGGATAAGGGGTAAGCCATTTAGGACCGAGATGAGGAGAAACTTCTTCACCCAGAGAGTGGTGAACCTGTGGAATTCTCTACCACAGAAAGTAGTTGAGGCCAATTCACTAAATATATTCAAAAGGGAGTTAGATGAAGTCCTTACTACTCGGGGGATCAAGGGTTATGGCGAGAAAGCAGGAATGGGGTACTGAAGTTTCATGTTCAGCCATGAACACATTGAATGGCGGTGCAGGCTAGAAGGGCCTGCTCCTGCACCTAATTTCTATGTTTCTATGTAAGGGGTTAAATGGCCTCCTCCTGTTCCTATCTAAATGAAGTCACAGACCAGGATTACTTAAATACTGTCCTGGAAGACATTTAATAAAACTGATCATTCTCTTTGGAGCACATAGATGTAATCACAATGGTAACGGTCTGTCTTAGTTAACCAACAGTCACTAACCAATGGGCTGGAGACCATAAAGTCCTTCAGAGTGCAAGTCTTATTAACTTGTAGACAAGGGCTTTAATCTTAGTACCTTTCTCAGACACACCTTCATGAAAGACTCCAATACAAAGCACCAGAGGGCAATGCAATGAGGATCTGTACCAGGAATATCCCACATGACGAGTTTCTTAACTCTCATCTTCCAGCCTGGGCATATTGTGAAGACAGGTACCTCCTCACAGGAACTAAAAACAATCACTAGTTATGTTAAAACTATAGATTCCATTATTTGTAGGATAACCTGTCTCCAAAAATCATTACCTTACTTTCCATCACTGAACAGCAAGAAAGACCAGATTGCTGAATTACAATTTTGGCAACATCACATCGCCAGAGATACACGGAAACAGCGAGTCTGTCGTGGGCCCAGGTGAAGAGGCAGACCACAAATAGCTCCCAGTTCCTATTACGAGTCGTACTGAAAGAAACTAGTTACAGTCGTAAACACAAACATTGAAAAGAGAAAATAAAATATCTCGATGGCTGATCTCTAGGCATTCTTCCACTGAGCAAACAAGATGAAAACTCTTGCATGACCTCAGACACCAACACCGCTCTATGCCGGGTTGTTAACATTTTATTGAGGCTTTCAACAAGTCAGGTACAGTATTTAGATACAAGAGCAATCATATCAGTAGACTTGGGGATATTGATACAAAAAAAATGAGGTATTCAGTACTCAGCATAGTATTGCAACTAAATTTGAAAACAATGTCTTCTAAGGCTTAGATTTAAGACCAGAAGAGGGTGACGGGATTGAAGAGCAGAGGGTATCCATGCCATGATGCCAGTAGTTCCCATTAGTGGAGACAGGGGGAAACACAGTTGGAAGAAGCCTTGCATTACATACTCTTCACACCCAATGCCTAGATACTCCTGCTTTTGGAAGCCAGCTCCAACTAGTGGCCCAGGTCAAATGGGGAATAAAAATATTTCTTGCTCGGTAGTTTTGGAAATCATCCAGTGGCAGGAGTGTAAAGCAAGCATCTAAAGTTAAACTACTGGGCACTGGTCATGGTAATACTGTTGCTTTATTCCCCTTCCTGTTGGGGAGTTCATTGTCACACAGCTGGCATGATAGGGCAGACCACAGGTTTGCTCATGAATGCTGACCAACCATGACCATTAAACAGAGATATAAAATGGCAAGGTAAGTAAAATCTAGGTCGCCCCTCTCCTAACCCATGCCAGACAGAAGATTTTACTCTCTCGGTATTTTGGTTGAGATCAGGCAAAGCATTTCCTTAACTATAGCGGAAAGGTTCAGCGGACAGCCATTCTGGATGTTGAAGCTGGGTCAGTGGGTCTGAACACAACCCATTAGACAACTGAGGCACACATTCTTGAAGATCGGAACGGTGTGGTCTGGAGAGCTGCTGTACAACGCAGGCAGGATATACTAATCCATTATTCAGAAATTAAGACATCTAAAATATAAAAGTTATCAACTTCCATTTATCTTTTTTTTTATTGATAGTTAAATTTTATTCTGTTTCCGACACAATGGAAACAACATTGAAAACAAAAGTTAATAAAACACAGTGCTTGAATCATCACTGAACAGTATGTACCTAATGCCAGGTTACCGGAAATGCTTGACTGGAAATTAAAAAAACAGGACTGAATGAAATATTCCATCATAGACAAACTACATTATCATGATACTTTTACTCGCCAGTAAGGTCTGCAGGACCCCCTTAGCATTCATGGGTGAAGCAATGTCTATTTCACAACGCAAGGTGGAAACGTTATTTTTGGCGGGGGTGGGGGGAGAAAGAGAGGATAGAAGTCACTCTGTTCGAAATTAAAGTGTGGATGGGGTGTTGTATAACAAAGTCCATTGCCACTTTGCAGTTAGCATTCAGTAGATGGAACACGAGTGTGTCACTGCAGACTCAAGAGTCAGATGGAGAGATGAACCAGATACATTTAAAAAACTGATTTTGGGCAATATCTCCCGCAAATAATTTTTTCTCCAAGTCAGTTCAATATGCAATGCTTTTAAAATGGTGTAAGATTTACGCTCCAGCTTTACATCTTCCATTAAAGGTTTGACACACTTCCCCACCCCCTCCAAAAACAAGAAGCACGCCCACAGTGAGAAACCAAGTCTGGCTCTCCCAGCTACTCCTGGGTTTTGTTAGTACAAGGTAACGAGAACACACAAACCTGTCATGAACACTGAAACATTGAAGATCTTTGATTAAATGGGTCTGTCTACATGGGCTTGTCTTTCAATGCAGCTATTTGATCCAAATAAACTTGGTACATCAAACTAAAAACATCTCTCGAAGGGAAACTGCTCTCAACCAGTGACCTGTATATAGTCTGTACACCTATATATAAATTACACAAAAGGTATACCTATAAAAAAAGTAACAAATTAAAAGGATAAATAGAAGAAACTACACAGTCTAGTTTCACTTTGCACTGCCATTGTGTAACAGAGTGTTCAGTATCTAAGCAGTTCTAAGCTTTTTTTGATATTTTCTTTTTACTCATTATTCTAGTGGCCTCAGTATAAAACAAAGCCTGCTGAAATGAACAGAGGAACAGAAATATACTTCACAAATTCTTTATACAACACGTAACAGTTCTCTAATTTATTGCTATAATTCTCTAAAGAGTCCCTCTGCGTTTTAAATAAAGAGTGTCAAGTATATTTTTATATTTACAAAAGGTTTGACCTTGTGATATGTCGCCCCTCTCTTCCTGCTCTCGATTTGTGCTCGTTTTCCAATATACAGCTTGCCTTGTGGTATAAATGTAACCTCTCGTTCCACACACAGCTTTAAAGACTACAATTCATTCACCCTGGTCTGGTTCTGCTGATTCACATGTTCGACCCCCACGATTCCTTTACCAGCTACCTAAGAGCTTTTGGCCAATTTACCATAAAAAGCAAAAAGATGATTTTATTAGGGGATTGATTTAATTAGAGATTGCAATTGCATGTCACTTTAAAAAGTGCTCTTTAGACAGGGATTTGATCTCTGACAATTGATTTTAAGTGAGATTTCTGCTGGGTTCAAGTAAAAGGATTCATCCTGACTTCAAGTTTGACACATCAAAGTGGCCCGCTGTAGTGCACACATCGCATCAAATTCTCAAGATTCATTGTTTATTTAAAAAAACACAAGATGCACTGATCATTACACAGAGAACTAAAGGGCTTATTGTCTACAAGCAGGAATGGTTTCTATGACTTTTCACTGTTCCTCCTCTTTGCAAAGCTTTTAGTGTTAAGAGTCTTGTAGCAGGAAATGCAAAGTCTGCACAGGGCACTGTGCAGTATGAGCTATTTTGTTATAAAGAGACTTAACTCCCATCTGTTGGTCTGCTCAAGCCAAACAGGCTACCCTCAAAAGCAATTTAGACTGTATGATTGGGGTTGGGTCTGTCACCACATTTTGCACCCAATGTAAGACAGCGCCAATAACACTGCCACATTTTGGCATCAATAATGAACCATACCGACAAATTTTTAGGAACAGAAAAGGTCTATTAGGCCCAAATAAGCCCACTCTAAGAAGTGGCTTTGCACCATCAGTGCTGCGTGTCAAAAGTTCTAATGATCTGTGGCAATAGGCCCATCTGGTCTTCTCTTTGGAATTTTCACCAGGAGTTGAAAGCTAAACTAACGTGTGCTTGTGTTTCACGTGCAATGAGCTCTGCCTTTCCAGACTGGAGACTGGTGTGAGCAGGCATCTAAACTGTGCTTCTACCGCTCTCAAAACACTCCTGACGCTGCAATACTACTGAGCAACTAGTAAAAGAGGAAGTCCAATACAAGCAATCGAGTTGTGTGGCTGCTAACAGCAGGAAGCTACAGGACTTGGGCGGGGGGGCGGAGTTATGTGGCTTGTACTTGCAGAAATATCAAAGGACTGACACCGCGCTAAATACTATTAGACCAGGAACTAAGGCAGTGGGATTAAGAAAACATTATTGCAACCTTGGCTCAACAAGGGAATTTCCAATCAACACCATTTATTGGAGCTACTGATACAAGAGCATGGTGAAAAGCCTTAATCGTACCATGAATGGCCATTTGGACAAGAGTCCAAACTGTGGGAAGTATTTGGTATGATACAAAACTAGTGCATACCTCTAAAAGCCAATGGATCCACTTGTGCAGTTAAGCAACCATGGTCAAAAAAATGAGGCAAGAAAAAGCTTACACAAATGCAAGGTGGGAAATCCAGCAGACTGGAAGGGCTATAAAAAGCAGCAAAGCAATATGAAGCAAGTAATGAGGTGCAATAAGAGAGTATAGAAAAAAAACTTTTATAGGGATATTAAAGCTAAAAGTTTTTATAAATTTAAGATAAGAGTTGTAAAGGGGAATATGGGTCCCATTAAAGTCAGCAAGACTACAATGGACAATAAGGAAATGGCAGACATGTTAAATTAGTGCTCTGTATCCCTTTTCACAGTGGAGGAAGGACAAAATACCAGTGGTACAAGGGAACCTGAAAATAAGTCAAGAGGAATAACTCAGTGGATTTAATACGAGTGCAAAATTGGTAATGTAGCAAATAATGGGATTTAAGATAAAGAATTCTCCAGGTCCTGATGCTTTTACCCCAGGATAGTAAAAGAGGCAGGTGTGTTCATCATTTTACAAAGCTCTCTAGATTCAGGAATTATGCCTTTGGATTAGATAATTATTAATAATAATAACTTTTATTTATATAGCGCCTTTAACGTAGTAAAATGTCCCAAGGTGCTTCACAACAGTGTTACAAGACAAAACAGATACATTTGACACCGAGCCACAAAAGAAGAAATTAAGGCAGATGACCAAAAGCTTGTTTAAAGAGGTAGGTTTTAAGCATCTTAAAGGAGGAAAGCGAGATAGAGAGACGGAGAGGTTTAGGGAGGGAGTTCCAGAGCTTGGGTCTAAACAGCTGAAGGCACGGCTACCGATGGGTAAGCAAATGTCACTCCATTATTTAAGAAAGGAAGAACAAACCAGGTAACTACAGACATGTCAGTTTAACATCAGTGACTGGAATCCATCATCAATGACAGAGCACTTGGACAAGAGTTGATCAGAGTCAGCATGGACTTGTGAAGAATAGGTCATGTCTCACTAATCCAGTTGAAATGATCGACAAGGTCACTAGCATGCTGGATTGGGCAGTGTCTATGGAAATTGTCTCTATAGACTTCCAGAAGACATTTGATAAGGTTCTGCTCAGGAGATTAGCAGCCAAACTGAAAGCACATTGAATTTGAGGTAACCTTGTAACATGGGTTGGTAATTGGTTGGGAGGTAGAAAGCAAGAACTTGCATTTATATAGCGCCTTTCACAACCTCAGGACACACCAAAGCGCTTTACAGCCAATGAAGTACTTTTTTGAAGTGTATTCACTGTTGTAGGGAAACATGGCAGCCAAATTGAGCACTGGAATGCAATAATGATCAGATAATCTGTTTTTCTTTTAAAAAGTGACATTGATTGAGGGATAATTATTGTCCAGGGCATTGGGAAGAACTCCCCTGCTCTTCTTTGAATAGTGCCATGGGATCTACCTGAAAGGGAAGACAGGGACTCAGTTTAACATCTTATCCAAAAGACGGCACCTGTGACAGTCTAGCACTCCCTCAGTACCGCACTGAAAGAGAAAGTAGAGATAAAGGAAACATTCTCTGATTGGCGGGATGTGCTAAATGATGTTGCTCAGGGGTCTGTAGTGGGGGCTCAGCATTTAACCATATACATTAATGACTTAGATAAAGAAATAGAGAGTTGTTTATTCAAATTTGAAGAGGCACAATAAGTTGTGTCGGTGGAACATTGACAGGCTGGGTAGGAAAAACAATGGCAGATGGAATTCAATATGGGAAAGTGCAAGGCCAGCTACTTTCAATCTCAGAAAGACACATTGGAATATTTTCTTCATTGGAAGAGATGGGGTTGTGAAGGAGCACAGGAATTTAGGTGCCCATGTACACAAATCACTAAAAGCTAGTCAAGATACAAAAGGTAATCAAGAAGGCTAATGGAATGTTGGGCTGGAATACAAAGAGGATGAAATGATGCTTCAGTTGTAGAGAGACTTGGTCAGACCACATCTGAGATCAACAGATTCATGTTGGGTAAGGCTATCGAGCGATAGGGAGAAAAGGCAGGTAAATATCAGCATGATCTAACTGAATGGCGTTCAGGCTCCAGGGGCTGAATGGTCTGTTCCTGTGTTCATCCATTCAGCTTTTTTTTTTTGGGGGGGGGGGGGGGGGGGAAAGAGGGGGATGCAAGAGATTTAAAGATAACAATTTCAAGCAAAGTTAGGATCATCATCAAGATTCTGTCTTAAAATATAGTTTTGTTTAGAACTCATATTGATGAAAACATGGGTTGAAAGAAGCAATGTCCCTGCTAATTTTCTTTGGTGCCCCGTCCCTTTAACAGGCTGCATGGCCCATTCAAATTTCCACGCAAGCGCATTTTTCCATTTAAAAGCTGCTGAACAGCCTGCGCAGGACTTCAGATCGCTGCGCAGCTTAGCGGGAATATTGCCGAGGAGCCCAGTGAGTTGAATCTGGATCCGCAGACTCTATGGCCGTTAAACCAGCTGCTACAGAGATGATCACTACAGCTGTATTAAATTTAGCTTCTCCAATGGTCAGACTCAGTGACTCCATGGTTAAAGAGACCCCAACCCTCCCCCAATGTAATCGCTGGCATTTATTGTTTGAATAAGCTTACAGTAATCAAAGAAACAAAATAATCAAATCTTTCAGCCATCAGCAACTAAATGCGAGCATACCCTCCCCCAGGGCTCAGCACACTGCTAGCTTACAAGTCTGAAAGGATCTTTTTACTTCTCCAAAGGACACTGGTTTCCTGCCCATTTTTAAAGCTTCCGTCAAATTTAATCTTCACCGAAAGGGAAAGAGGGAGGCTTCCTGCACCTAGACCTCTACAAGACAGTGCGAACCAGCGACCTGACAGTACAGCCTCACCTCTATTTTGTTCTCCTTGCCCAGCAAGAGGTCCGAATCTGTGCTCCGCTCCTCCCTTCAAATCAGGAACGGAGTAGAGCGAGGAAATTAATTCTGTGCCCTCCCGCTTTAATGCTGCCACTGTAACATCACTTTAAATGTTCCAGTCAGGGTCATACTGTAATCCAGCCCCTCCCTGAATACAGGGATTGGCAGTTCCAACAATAGCTAAACTGTGCACATTGTTGCTACAGGGTCCCATCCACAGTATCACCATCACACAACTGATACTCCACCATGCTGCACAGCCCTTATCGGGGACTGTAAAACATTTCGCTTCACAAACTCTTTAACCTTACGGACAAGATATGCCTCAACTGACCCCAAATTTGTATCAAAAGTATCTTAAAACTGTGAACTAATACAATGGGAGCCTGCCTCCTTCCCTTCCTCCACAACCCATTCACCAGAGAGTAAAGCAGTGTGGTGACCACCTGCGCTCTTGTGAAATATTACACTTTCTTTCATTGCTTGATGTAAATTTCCAGCTGCCTGCAGCTAATTTGCGCTAACATGATCCAAAATGGGGAGCGGGCAGCCAAAAGGTCAATAACCAACAGATGGGCTGGAGGGCAGCAGGACACAACAGGGTGCTGGGAGAAGGAGGATTGGACAATATTGTATCGTCACCTGAATTCTGATGCTTTTAACTCTTCTCCTCCTCCCCCACCCACCCCCACCGACGGATTGGTAACATTTCAGTGTCATGTGTGGAACATTTAACTGGCCCACATTTCCCAGGACTCATAGCCACATCAGATCCACTTCTAGTATTATTACTAAATATCCATTGTGGAACCAAGATAGGAGCCTTTGCCTTTTGCAGGGCAATTCAGGGTTAATCACTGCCTGATATAACAAACTGAGGGCAACTTTGCACAGTGAAAGACTAGGCGGAGTGTTCCGTTTCTTTTTTTTTTAAAGTGATTCTGGTTATCAGAACTCAGTGCAGACGAACAGATGGGGCACTGTCTTGTTAAACAGTGCTTTTTTGTTTAAAAAAAATCAAATTGATAAAAGTTTTTGGAAATTATTAAACTTTTTAGACTTCATCAAACTGCTGAATATGCCGTGCAAAAATCGAAAACCATTTGCTTGCCTTCAAGACAAAAAAAAACAGAAGACAGTCAGAATTTTATAGTTAGTGATTCAGAATAATTATTATATATAAAAAAAAAACACATCGACATTCAACAGATGAATAAATAATGCAATAACGAAATATATGACTCAACATTTGGACCTCGGCACAAATCCATAACTTATGTAAGGTTGTAACAGTAAAGAAAATGAAAACCAACACTTGTTTTAAAAAAAAACTTCAGTGGACAGTAAACTTTGTGAATACTTCGAGACTTGATATTCCCTTTGGAAATAAACTGCCAACTAAAAGCTTCATCTCCAAGCTCAGTCAGGACCTGGTGGAACGCCTGGCTCCAGGGAACTTTGCTTGGCCGAACTGAAGCTAGCATATCCACCTGCTGTCAGTCAGTCTGCTGGTATTGTCAAAGAGGTTACGGGCAAAGGAAGGGAAGGGCAAGGCTAAAGGAGCTGAGAGAGTTAAAAACTCATTCAATACACGCTGCCATTGTGATATCACTTCTTTACAGGGTCTCCCTATCTGTAGATCAGCCGCAATTACACTGCAATCTGGCATCTTCTTAGCAACAAGTTTGGGGTAGGGTGGGGAGGAGAGAGGGACATTTTATTAGGTAATGACTAATGCAGTGCATGGTGCTACTGCAACGTCACTTAGTTTAGTCTGCCAGCCAAGCTAATGGGCTGCACTGGCACTGCCAACCAGCTTGAAACAAGGGACCAACTAATCGTGAAATGGGTAAGGACCTGGATTCAGAGCAAGTCATCAAGCAAATTGTTCCTTGGTGACCCTCTTCTTTTTAAAAAAAGTTAAAAAAAAGAATTTATCGATACAATTCACTAAGTTTTAACTAAACTAAAGGCTAAAAGAATGGTAGAAGAGTATTTCTGGGGATTATAATTTTGTCCCCCCCCCCCCCACCCCCAACCCTCATAAAACAAACAAAATTAAAATCCCCCAAAATTAAGTGTTATACAGCAACAGGAAAAGCTCACCTTCCACTCTCACACCTACTGCGTGTTTAACTTTATTACACAAAAATACTAAAGTAGGAATCCGAATCGTCTCCCTTCTTGCTACAGGGAAACCAGCATCCCAATACCTCACTGTGGGAGCGGGCATCACATATTCTGTGAAGCTAAGGCTTTGAATTCTAAAATGCTGTCTTGCAGATTTGGAAGGACCGAAATGAATGAGTACAGATTATTTTGGGGTTGGGAAGGGAGATGGAGACCTGCGGCAGGTGTAGTTAGCCAACACATTGGTGGCATGAGCAGATACTGGGACAGAAGAACGGAGACTGATTCTGGCTGTGGACAGGAGACAAATGCAAAGCAAGCTGCCATAACTGGTGATCTTCAACCGATACTAATTAAAACCAACTAACCTGATCTGTAACTGGAGTTCCACAGCGTCAGTTCATCTTTGCAGATCAGGACCAGTATTTACACTGGCTTGTCTCAAAATGACACGCTGATGAGGGTGCCACTCCAGGCTACTAACTGACCCTTGCTGGATATTAGACCATACATGTGGCATGCTGAGAGTGCCAGACATGGAGTGCAATTCCGTTCAGTCTGAGGAGTCGAGCTGGGCCACTGGTTCCCCAATTCAGAGGTACAACAAAAAATGTACAGAATTTTTCTAAAACCTTTCCACTCAATGCATCTTTTAAAAGTCTAATTTGCAAAATATTTAAAGGGGATTAATCCTGAAGAGTTGTCAGTGTAATTTTTATTCCCCCCCCACCCCTTCCCCAATATCAAACACTCCAATTTGTTCTAATATAGTAAGAGAAAGTGGAACAGCTATCGTGTGAAATACGCACTCCTATTAAGAGTTTATTAGACCGTGACACACTGCGTCCCCTAACAACGCACTCACCAACAGGCTACTGGTACTGTGTAAAGGCAGGACAAGCACATAAACCCTCTCCATCTCACCAGCCAGGGAGGGTTAAGCTGGCAGAATCCCTCCCCGCCCCTCCTGTGACCAGTGTTTTATAAAGAAATGGGAGGTGAAGTACTGACAAAACTAGAGCAAGAGGCATCGAATAAAATGTTGACGACCCCCTTTTGGATGGTGTACGGAGAGTCAGCACACTGTTCCCTCCCCATCTCTCCCCTCCCCAAAGGTCGACCAACCATAACCTCTGTGCCAACAATCGAAGCATAGTTATGCCGTGGCGATTGTGTCTACCCAATTACATACCATTAAAACAAACTCGCAGGATAAATTTAACATGGCTGCTTTACATTCCTGGGCCGCACACAGTGGGAGGGAGAGGGGGGCGGAGGGAAGAGACCAGGCAGGCGAGAAAGGGTCAGAAACATGGTTTAAATTTTGAAATCAAGAAAACCTAGAGTTGACCTAAAAGCAAATACAAATTTTACTCAGCATTCGGTGTACCCTCTACAGAGTTTTTTTCAGTCTCCTGCCCAGAAGTGTCCGGCACGGCAGTGGAGTCTGTCGATTTTCCCGTGCTCTCTTCAGCAGTCGTTTGCTGTGGGTTGGGTTCAGTCCCATCGTTTGCAGTCTCCTCCTTGGCTTTCTTCCTCTTCTTCTTTGGGCTCTCGGTGCTTTCCGCCTCGGAGTGTCCGGCTTGTGCAAAGCCAGGCATTGCCATGCCGATGCCATGTGGAAGAAACATGGATGGGTAAATTAATCCGGCGGGCATGCCTTGCAGCAGGAATGGGTTGAAGGACAACGGGTTGCTGGTGGTGACTCTGGCTTCACCAGAGTCGGGGAAAGATGAACTTGGGCCAGGCTTGTCTGCGGACGAAGAACCTTCCTCATGTTTCATCCACTCTGCAGCACTGTCCTTCTGTTCGCTGCCTTTATCCTCTTTCAAAGAAGCGCTCGTCGTCAAGGTGGACGTGCTCGAAGTGCTGGTACTCGACACCACCGACGGGCTGTTCAACAATCCCCCAACGCCAAACACGTGCGACATCCCAGCCACCCCGGGGAGCATCATGGGCAACATGTTCAGGCTGCTCTTGCCATGCTCTCCGGAAGGGATGGCGGCGAAGCCAGCTGGGAATCCCATCAGCCCGGCCAGCTGAAGGTTGTGAATATTTCGCAGGTTCTGCAGGCTCACCAGGTCCATCCCAGCGATCAGCCCGTTCATGAACATTGGTCCCATTGCCGAGGGGTTCTCGGTCAGAACTCCGCCAGCCTTGGCCATCTCGCTCCTTGGTCTCCTCCCCCTCTTTCTGCCGCCGGCCTCTTTCACCACTGGCTCAGTCAGGATGCGGCTGAACTTACTCTCCGGCAAAAAGCCCTGAAGACACAAAATAAAAAGACATTGAAGGAAATGCAGCAGCATCTCGTAACCTTAGACAGAGACATGCCTCAATCCTCAGCAGTGCAAAACCAAGAGTCGCGCCCCAGGTTAACGGTAATTTTCTTAATGCTAAGGCTGAGAGCAATAGATGTTTGTTGGGCAAGGGTATCAAGGGATATGGAGAAAATGGATAAATGGAACTGAGGTGCAGATCAGCCATGATCTAATTTGAACGACAGAGCAGGCTCGAGGGACTGAATAGCCTCCTTCTGTACCTCTGTACCCTTCCGAAGGTCCTTTGATCTGTAGATGATTATAGAAGCTTTGGCCCATTTGCTAATCTAGTTTTACTTGGTTAAAGTATTGATAGATAGGCTGGCCCATGCTGGGCTACAGTTCCATGGCTGCCAGTCTGCCCAAGTGGGCGACCGTTACATTTGAGTTCAGGCAGCTCTGGCACTGGGCCTCACAGGACCGAGCTCTGGCACTGGGGGGCCACTGGACCGAGCTCTGGCACCGGGCCTCACCGGACCGAACTCTGGCACCGGGCCTCACCGGACCGAGCTCTGGCACCGGGCCTCACCGGACCGAGCTCTGGCAATGGAGCTCACTGGACTGAGCTCTGGCACCAGGCCTCACTGGACCGAGCTCTGGCACTGGGGCTCACTGGACCGAGCTTTGGTACTGGGGCTCACTGGACTGAGCTCTGGCACCGGGCCTCACTGGACCGAGCTCTGGCACTGGGGCTCACTGGACCGAGCTTTGGTACTGGGGCTCACTGGACTGAGCTTTTGGCACTGGGGCTCACTGGACC
The DNA here is from genome assembly GCF_044704955.1 of Pristiophorus japonicus. NCBI lineage: Eukaryota > Metazoa > Chordata > Chondrichthyes > Pristiophoridae > Pristiophorus > Pristiophorus japonicus. The sequence goes on along the minus strand of NC_091988.1, from coordinate 205,726,652 downwards.
GAGCTTTGGTACTGGGGCTCACTGGACTGAGCTCTGGCACCGGGCCTCACTGGACCGAGCTCTGGGACTGGACCGAGCTCTGGCACTGGGGCTCACTGGACCGAGCTCTGGGACTGGACCGAGCTCTGGCACTGGGGCTCACTGGACCGAGCTCTGGCACTGGGGCTACTGGACCAAGCTCTGGCACTGGGGCTCACTGGACCGAGCTCTGGCACTGGGGCTACTGGACCGAGGTCTGGCACTGGGGCTCACTGGACTGAGCTCTGTCCCCTGACTTCACTAGGCTTTCCTGTCCCTAGATTGTGCTAGTTATAGGAACAGAGGAATATAGGAACAGGAGGAGGCCAGTGAGCCCCCCCCCCCGAGCCTGTTCCGCCATTCAATGAGATCATGGCTGATCTCTGACCTAACTCCATATACCCGCCTGTGGCCCGTATCCCTCAACACCTCTGGTTAACAGAAAGCTATCAATCTCAGGTTTAAAATTAACAATTGATCTAGCACCAGTTGCCATTTGCAGCAGAGAGTTCTAAACTTCCACCACCCTTTGTGTGTAGAAGTGTTCCCAAGTTTCACTCCTGAAAGGTCTGGCTCCAAATTGTAAAGACATTTTTTTTAATGCGACTCCAACTCGGAGCAGTTAACTCCGCAGAGTCAAGTCTAAAAACTTGCTGCTCTAATGGTTCGATACCGCACCTTGCAAACTATCCAAGCTTTTAACACCCAGCTACATTAAAAAGCAACAAATGGGTGAGTGTGTGCCTCTGGCCCCAGGATTTGTTTTACAAGGCACGAGTACTTACCGAATGCTTCACAATTTCTGCCCATTCTGGTGCAACAGCATACTCAGGGTTTGCATCCAGCCACCTCGCCAGTTCCTTTATCAGCGGTGCCATCGCTCCCCCGAGCTGGAGAGCCACAATACAACAAACAGCTTTTAAGGACAAACTGGTGCTTACATAAACACCCTCACCTTGTCCCAAAGCACTTCACAGTTGATGGAATTACTTTTGAAGCACAGTCATTGTCCTTGTGTGGGCAAATGGTCATTTGTGCACAGCACGATCTCACAAGCAACAAAATGAGATAAATGGCCAGTGAATCTGCTTTTTTTCGCGATGTTGGTTGAGGGATGAATATTGGCCAGGACACCAAGGAGAACTTACCCGCTCTTCTTCAAAATAGTGGCCGTGGGTTCTTCTACATCTACCTGAACAGGCAGACGGGGCCTCAGCTTACCCATCTCACCCACAAGACGGCACCTCCGACCATGCAGCGCTCCTTCAGTACTGCACTGGCGTGTCAGTCATGATTTTGTGCTCAAGTCTCTGGAATGGGACTGTGAACCTACAAGCTTCTGAATCAGAGGCAAGAGTGCTACCCACTGAGCCAAATAGTGTAACATACCCGCTCCGCCCCTCACAAAAACAAATGCTGCAATATTGTAACCCAACCCCTTTGCTGTGACAAAAGATATCCCATTTGTGGTATATAAATGCGTGTCAGCTGGCTATTTGAACACAAAGGGCATCATCGCCCTCTGATATAAACATCGCCCTCTGATATAAACACCAGAACTGCCCGGCTCTTTGAATAGCGCCATGGAATCTTATACATTTCATCTGAAAGATGGCACCTCTGACAGTGCAGCACTCCACCAGTACTGCATTGAAGCGTCAGCCTGGATTATGTTCTCTTGAACTGGGCTGATAATGCTTCCACGGAGCTAAAGTCAACCCTTATTGGAATTCAGGCCAATGGGAACCCTTCGGAACATGGCGGGTACCCAGAAAGAGAAAGCGTGAATTCAGGTAACGTTTTCAGAATGATTTCACATGTTGTTGCAAGGTCGAGAAGCTGTTCCTACCCTTTAGCCCACCTGTACTTGCACCTTATTCTGCCGAGGACAGTCAGACAGCCATGCTCAGAGCTGCAGTGCCCGCTCGGAGGCACTGGGCAGTGGCCAGGCAGGACCACCTCGGCCGACTGAAGGATGTGCTAAGGCCTCCACAGCTCACTGAAGCTCTGGCAAGGGGAGCCACACAGCTGCATTGTGTCCTCAAGTGCTCAGGCCCCAACTCCTGCCCCAGTGGGGACTGCAGCTTTAAATTACAGAACCAACTCCATCACGTTGAGTTCATTCTTATTTTACACCCGATATAACCATTCAAACGGGCGAATCCTGACGAATGACCTCGCTCCCCCCACACACACGATCTTACCTTTCGACCGCTTCCCTTGTGGACGACAGGTACCCTCTCCTCCCCGGTCAGCGTGTTGATGTCCAGTTTGCTGGGATCCTTGCAGCGATGCCTCCTCTGTTTGGGCCGCTCCGAAAGCCCGTGTAAAATTGCCGTACAATTCTGCCACAGAAACAGATCAATGAGATAATCTAGCCTTACTTTGGGCAGGGAGGAAAGGGTGTGGAAGAGGCAGAAAACATCACGTAGCTTTGAACAAAACACCTATTGCAACAGTGTTTAGGTGCACTGCACACATTTGTTCCTCTACATACAACAGTATCACACACAAATAAAGTCTCCGAGATGAATCCTGTTCGTCCCTGATCTATTTTACACCCCTCCCTGGGCGATATCCTCAGAGGCTGAGCTTTCAACCAGAATGATCCGGCACTCAAAGTCTCCTCCCAAATGTTTGGCTTGCTGCCTCTCTCACCTCCTTCAAAAACCTTCCCAGAACTTACCTCTGACCACTGCCTTCAATTCCTGGGTGGGTGTCCACTGCTGCCCCTATAAAGTGCCATTTACATGAAGGAGCTGCAGAAAAAGGTGATGTTATTTCTCTCAGATTTCCCCTGCCTTCCTCTCCCAGGATGCTGACTATACTTACAGGGGCCAGGTTGGACACATCCATGGTGTACGTGGGGTGCTGCCTCAGCCACTCCATCAGACTCTTGTTTTTCTGCTCTTCCTCGGTCGCCAGTCGCTGCTTGCCCTGGGGGAGTTTAATCATCATGCTGGACACACTGTCGGCAGACCGAGCCGCCCCAGAGAAAAGCTGCTTCGACAGGTCCACCTCCTTCATTGAAAAGAAAATCCAATATCATAGAATCGTATTGGACCCATCGCACGGCACTGTACGTACCCATCATGCCTGTGCTAGCTCTTTGAAAGAGCTTTCTAATTAGTCCCACTCCCCTCCCCCTATAGATCTGCAAACTTTCCTCCTTCAAGTTCATTCCTTAATGATTTAATTTTTCTTAAAGGTGGAAGCGCCCAATTAGAGGAAGATATTGTGGGGAAAACTAGGGATCATAAATCAGATAGTCACAATAAATCCAATAGGTAATTCAGGAGAAACTTCTTCACCCAGAGAGCAGTGAGAATGTGGAACTCGCTCCCACAGGGAGGGGTTGAGGTGAAGCAGAAGGGAAGAAAGAAAGAAGAAAGGAGGAAACAAAATTTGCATTTATATAACGCCTTTCACGACCAATGAAGTACTTTTGGAGTGTAGTCATTGTTGTAATGTGGGAAACGCTTCAGCCAATTTGCGCACAGCAAGCTCCCACAAACAGCAATGTGATATTGACCCGATAATCTGTTTTAGTGATGTTGGTTGAGGGATAAATATTGGCCCCAGGACACTGAGGATAACTCTCCTGCTCTTCTTCAAAATAGTGCCATGGGATCTTTTATATCCACCTGAGGGGGGCAGACGGGCCCTCGGTTTAACGTCACATCCGAAAGACGGCACCTCCGACAGTGCGGCGCTCACTCAGCCTAGATTTTTGTGCTCAAGTCCCTGGATTGGAGCTTGAACCCACAACTTCTGACTCAAGAGGTGAGGGTGCTGCCCACTGAGTCACAGCTGACATGGTGAGAGAAGGCTCGTGTGGAGCATAAAACAGTGCAGTTGGGCCGAATGTCTAGTTCTATACCATTCTAAGTATTTATCCAATTCCCTTTTGAAAGTTATTGTTGAATGTGTTTCTATCGCCCTGTTCTATCAAACACACTGCCCCAAGGCCTCTGGTTTACTGTATAGTCCCATCCATCACCAAACATGCCCTTGACCTCTGGAATACTCTTCCTAAACCCTTTCCCAGCTCGTTTCTCCTCAAAACCTACAGCTTGCCATGTTTTTGATTGCCTTACCTACAGCTTCCTGCACCATTCGCCTGTAAAGTGCCTCGGGACATCAGTTACAAGGAAGCAGTTTATAAAGAGGGAAATTGTTCAGTGGTGATGTCCTGGTACAGGTCTGTCACTGATGCCGCGATGAATTATGATGAATTAAGATTAACACAGAAAGCACATTACACAGATTTAAACATATGTTGGCGTGTATGGTATATTCTAGTGTATTGGCAGGAGATAGGCATGCCTAGTGACAATACTAACACACTAAACATAGAATTACAACACAGAAACAGGCCGTTCAACCCAACCAGTCCATGTTGATGTTTGTTCCCCACAGGAGCAGGATCCTAATCCCATGTGCCCGCTGCTTCCATGTTGCTTTATTTCCCTTTCCTTTAACTACCCATCTAACCTACTCAAATACTGACATGGTCAATGCTTCAATCACTAACCCTGCTACTGTATGCCACAGCTGCACAAGCCTCTGTGTAAAACGCTTTCTCCTGTTCTTTGTCCTAAATTTCTCACATTTAATCTTACGTCCATGTCCTCTTGTTTTAGACCCTCAATCACTACAAACAAACTGTTTTCATCTACTCTATCCCATTCCTTTATAATTTTAAACATCTCTATCGTATCACCCCGTAATCTCCTCTGTTTGGACACCTCCCCCACCCCCATAAAAATGGCACTGGGGAAAATCTATTTCACAACCCTACACAATCTGCACCCAGGCCCAGTCTGTCACTCATATGCAACAAGAGAAGCAGAGGGCCGAGTATCTGAGATGTGGAAGGTCTTCATCTCCGCTACCAGAGGGAGCTTCTACACACCTTACCGAGGGTGGGCCTTAAACAGAAAATACAGCTCGGGGGGTGGGGGTGGAAATTGCCCCATTACCAGGGCGGAACAAATAAGCTGGAATTTATTTAGATTCTGGTTCTGAATTATTTCAAGGGGTTTAAGGTTATTACACCAGCGGCACATCTCAAACACACCATCCAAACTCAACATGAATTCAGACAGAAATGGGAAGGAAAACCAGACACAATCACAGGTGGCAGAGTGCAAGAGCATGCGTTACCAATCACGCCATGCTGCTCTTGCCTACGTACCAGGTTCTCTGGTTTTTTCTCCTTCATGAAGAGGATGTCCACTCCTTCGACGTTCTTTCTCCGCCCTCTCCTCCTCCTCGACGTGTCGTCCCCTCTAAAGGCGCCGTTGATCACCTGTCCCGTGACTGGATGGACGAGGCCTGCCTGCAGGATCCCGGCCATGTCTGCCCTGAAAGCAGTCGAGGGATCCAGCGCTCCCAGCTTTGGCGTGCTTGTACTGATAATGACCGGCACTGAACCAGACGCCTCTTCAGACGCTTTTGAGAGGTCCATGGCAGTCTCTTGCCACCCATTCAAAATTATCGGAGGGCGAGTGAGAGATGAGGCAACCTCCTCCACGCTCTTCCTCTTCGCACCTCGGTCTGTCTCAAACTCGTATTTCCGTCTCCTTCTCCTCTGATCCCTCGGGAACGTTAATGCAAGTAAGCTCTCCTACTTTCCAAACAGAATGGCATTGAGTCAGCAACACTCGAGACAGATTTATTGGGAAAATAAAACACACACAGGAGTTGTACACAAACTAGACCAAGAGATGAAAACCACTTCATGGTGGGATTCCTACATGGTCTAGAGCAGAGGTTCCCAAACTTTACTTAATGCGTACCCCCCTTCCAGATCTACCAGCTGCCCACGCACCCCTATCACCATACAGATGTTAGACTGAACAGTTGCTGGTCAACTGAAACCACGCTGTAGGGCAGCGACTGGAGGTGCGAAATCTGTACGTCATCATCTGTGTTCTCATTGGTACATCTTAAAACAAATTAACTACTTTATATAACAAATTCCCACTTTGTCTGAGTAGCCTATTATAAAAATGCAATAAATTAATAAAATAAAGAATAAATAAAATCCACCATTGGACACTTTCTCCCGTGTCCCCCCCCCACCCCAAGAGATGTCTCGCGTACCAGTTTGGGAACCCTTGGTCTACAACAAGGGGTACAGCCATCAGAAATGGGACAGTGGAGCAAGGTGTAACCCACCTCCCATTCACCCTCTGGGCCTCCATTCATACCCTGCAGAGTTGTGGGATGTTGACACAGCTGGGACTCAGTGCTGTTCCTACTCCTTTTGTTGCTCTCCAAAAAGGCAATGGAATGCTATCGGAGGCCATGGAATCCCAGATTCCGATTGGGAAATCTAGTCGGTGTGGTTCAGTGAACTTACCCAGGGTTATATACAATCAGTGCTTCGGGTTTGGAGCACACTCCAAAGCAGTGACACTCCTTTTTGGTTTTGAGAAATGTACTGGAACGTGTTTGGTGAGTGTCACTTCAAACAGTTCGCAATCGATCCACATTAAACCTCACCCAAAACAGCTCAGGTTTAACTGGGTTCACAATCGATCCACACTCAAGCTCACCCAAAACTGCCCTCAATATGGCAGTCCTGCTCCAACAACTCATACTCACACAGCACCTTGAACAATAAAACCTCCCAGGCACTTCACCAATGGGGGGGAAACAGGGCAGAAGGCTGGACATAAGCAATGGAGGGGGAATCTAGGACACGTGGCCAACAGTTTGGTGGAGGAGATGGTTATTCAGAGGGTGAGAGGGGCGAGACTTAGGGAGAGGGGCTGAGGTTCTACATCAATGGGGAGGGGCAAAGGGAATGAAGCAAAACGCAGAGTCAGAAGGTTCACAGATAGAATGGGCTGGGCCTAGGGTGTGGACGCATTTGAAGATGAGGATACTAAATTTAATATGTTGGGGGACAGGATCCTGTGTTGTCAACTTTGTCAAGGAGGACAGCAATGTTATTGTACAATCAAACGGTTAGGAGGGGAATTCAATCAGTGGCAGGAGAACATAGTTCATGATGGCTGAAAACTGGGGTTCCAGTGTTCCTGATGGTCAGTTGGAGGAAGATACGAATCACCCGTGACCAAGTCAGACAGGTAGTCTTACAACACACAGATGGCTAAGTGGTGTGGAGATAGAGCTGGGGGTCATCAGCATTTCAGTGGAAACTGTGCCCGCGGTTGATGTCACCGGTGGGCAGCAGATTGATGAGGAAGAGGAAGGGGTAAAGGACCGATCCTTGTGGGGGGGGGAGGGGGGGGGGGGGGAAGAGAAACTCCAGCGGTGATAATATGGAGCAGGATGAGAAACAATTGCTGGAATTGCCTGTTTGGATAAGTATGGAATGGTGGCGTAGTGTTACTAAACGAGTAATCCAGAGTAGGTGAGGTTAGCCCGCCATGGCAGTTTGAGAACCTGAACTCAATTTTAAAATATCTGGAAATAAAAATCTGCCATCAGTAAAAGTGGCCATGAAGCTGTCGGATTGTCGTAAAACCCCATCGGATTCACTGATGTCCCTCGGGAAAGGAAACCTGCCGTCCTTACCCGGTCTGGGCCTATACGTGACTCTAGTTCCACACGAACTGTCTTCTGAAGTGGCCCAGCGAGACACTCAGTTCTATTAAACTGCTACAACTATTCAAGGCGGCGGCCCACCACCATCTTCTCAGGGCAACTACGGATGGGCAATATATGCCAGGTCCCATGGAGTTAGACAATGGAGCAGGACGGCACGGTTGACTGTATCAAAGGCTGTGGAGAGGCGGAAGTCGTCGAGGAGGGATATGGTGCCACAGTTACTGCCGCGGCTGTGATTCGGGCCGTTCAGGGACGTGAGAAAGGCAGAAACCACACCGGAGGGATTCAAACAGGAAATGAGCACAGAGCTGGGTTCGAAAACCTCAGTGAGGAAAGGAACCTGGGGGCAGTACCTGCAGAGACATGATTGGTCAAGGTTTTGAGGAGGGGATGATAACAGGTGGTTTGAAAGGAAGGGTGACATTTCCCGAAGAAAGTGGAGCCATTTAATCCTCAGCCTGCAATAGGGTGACGGGGAGGGGGGGGAGAAATTGCAAAGTGATAGGGAACAGGGTTAAAGTGAATGGGGAGCGAGCGGCCAAGTATCAGATGGTTGAAGGCTGCGATTGCACGGTAAGCAGAGATGCTGTAAATTCACAATGCATCTCTTTACCTTATATCCTTCTCTCTAGGCTGTATGGCAGCACAATTCATCGCCAAACTGAAGGGAGGTATGGTAATCTCCACCCACGCACGGTGACTCAGCATTGCAGTTGTGATTCCAGAGAAAATCCTACAATTATCTCATTGCCTCATTTAAGAAAATACATCTCATCTCATTAAAAAATAAGGTTAATGCTAGAACAAATGATATATCGGGGGCGGGGGTTGGAGCAGGGAAGATTGATAAGGAATCAAATCAGCATCATAACTCATTGACCTGCTCACGTCAGGGTCCAGGAAAGTGGAAGTAGATTCAATACTGACTTTCAAAAGGAAATTAGATAAATAGTGGAAGGGGAAATAATTGGCTGGGCTCTGGGGAAAGAGCAGGGGTGTGGGTCTGAATGGATCGCTCATTCAAAGAGCCGGAACAGGCACGATGGGCTGAATGGGTTCCTTCTGTGCTGTATGTTCACCATACGTGTAGTGCAGTTAATCTACTCCCAGCAATGTCAATGACACCATGAACAAGATTTAGTGTTAAATCCAAGGAAGAGGCATATAAATTGGCCAGAAAAAGCAGCAAACCTGAGGACTGGGAGAAATTTAGAATTCAGCAGAGGAGGACTAAGGGTTTAATTAGGAGGGGGGAAATAGAGTATGAGAGTAAGCTTGCAGGGAACATAAAAACTGACTGCAAAAGCTTCTACAGTTATGGGAAGAGAAAAAGATTAGTGAAGACTAATGTCTGTCCCTTGCAGTCAGAATCAGGTGAATTCATAATGGGGAACAAGGAAATGGCAGACCAATTTTGCAAATACTTTGGTTCTGTCTTCACTAAGGAAGACACAAATAACCTCCTGAAAATACTAGGGGACCGAGGGTCTAGCGAGAAGGAGGAACTGAGGGAAGTCCTTATTAGTCAGGAAATGGTGTTAGGGAAATTGATGGGATTGAAGGTGGATAAATCCCCAGGGCCTGATAGTCTGCACCCCAGAGTACTTAAGGAAGTGGCTCTAGAAATAGTGGATGCATTGATGGTCATTTTCCAACATTCCATGGACTCTGGATCAGTTCCTATGGATTGGAGGGTAGCTAATGTAACCCCACTTTTTAAAAAAGGAGGGAGAGAGAAAACAGGGAATTATAGACCGGTCAGCCTGACATCGGTAGTGGGGGAAAATGCTGGAATCAATTATTAAAGATGTAATAGCAGTGCATTTGGAAAGCAGTGACAGGATCGGTTCAAGTCAGCATGGATTTCTGAAAGGGAAATCATGCTTGACAAATCTAGAATTTTTTGAGGATGTAACGAGTAGAGTGGATAAGGGTGAGCCAGTGGATGTGGTGTATTTGGACTTTCAAAAGGCTTTTGACAAGGTCCACACAAGAGATTTGTGTGCAAAATTAAGGCACATGGGATTGGGGTAATGTGTTGACGTGGATAGAGAACTGGTTGGCAGACAGGAAGCAAAGAGTGGGAATAAACGGGTCCTTTTCAGAATGGCAGGCAGTGACTAGTGGGGTACCGCAAGGTTCAGTGCTGGGACCCCAGCTATTTACAATATATATTAATGATTTAGATGAAGGAATTGAATGTAATATCTCCAAGTTTGCAGATGACACTAAGCTGGGTGGCAGTGTAAGCTGTGAGGAGGATGCTAAGAGGCTGCAGGGTGACTTGGACAGGTTAGGTGAGTGGGCAAATACATGGCAGATGCAGTATAATGTGGATAAGTGTGAGGTTATCCACTTTGGTGGCAAAAACAGCAAGGCAGATCTGAATGGTGACAGATTAGTAAAAGGGGTGGTGCAACGAGACCTGGGTGTCATGGTACATCAGTCATTGCAAATAGGCATGCAGGTACAGCAGGCAGTTAAGAAAGCAAATGGCATGCTGGCCTTCATAGCGAAAGGATTTGAATATAGGAGCAGGGAGGTCTTGCTGCAGTTGTACAGGGCCTTGGTGAGACCACACCTGGAGTATTGTGTACAGTTTTAGTCTCCTAATCTGAGGAAGGGCATTCTTGCTATTGAGGGAGTGCAGCGAAGGTTCACCAGACTGATTCCCGGGATGGCAGGACTGACATATGAAGAAAGACTGGATCGACTAGGCTTATATTCACTGGAATTTAGAAGAATGGGAGGGGATCTCATAGAAGCATATAAAATTCTGACGGGATTGGACAGGTTAGATGCAGGAAGAATGTTGGGGAAGTCCAGAACCAGGGGTCACATTCTATGGATAAGGGGTAAGCCATTTAGGACTGAGATGAGGAGAAACTTCTTCACTCAAGAGAATTGTGAACCTGTGGAATTCTCTACCACAGAAAGTCGTTGAGTCCAGTTCATTGGACATATTCAAAAGGGAGTTAGATGTGGCCCTTAAGGCTAAAGGGATCAAGGGGTATAGAGTGAAAGCAGGAAAGGGGTACTGAGGTTGCATGATCAGCCATGATCATATTGAATGGTGGTGCAGGCTCGAAGGGCCGAATGGCCAACTCCTGCACCTATTTTCTATGTTTCTATGAGAAGATAGGCAACATGCCCCAGCAAACCTTTAGAATCTCCTCCCTCCCCAATGAAGAGGTGTCTGATCTCTGCTCGGGAGTGTAGCCGCGATGGGGAAGTCGGTGTGGGTTACCCGCGGTAATGAACCCGCCTTGGGCACAATATGGGGCAGAGACAGCCACACGACTTGCCTTTGTGAGCTGATGGGAGGAGACGGCACCGTCGGCAAAGCTGAGGGTGTGTGCGGCCTGCACCGGGACACTGAGGCAGCTCCTCACGTTCAGGCTCTCTGCAGGAGCAGCCATGGAGTACATCACGCCCTGAGGCTCGAGGTTCTGCTGCTGCGCTGACGGCCACTTGCCTTTCAGCACGGCGTGGCAGATGTTGTCGATGCGGTTTATGACAACTCGATCCTGAAAGGAAGAAAATAAAAAAATATAACAGCAGTCAGTGCAAATGTGAAGGTCAGTTACTAGCAGGGAACAAAGTTCAGCTCAGATCAAAGGCAGAATGTTCTCCTGCAGTTCGTGAACAGGAATAAAGAAAGAATTTGCATTTATAAAAGGCCTTTTATGACTTCAGGGTGTTCCCAAAGAGCATAAAAGCCAATAAAGTACTTTTGAAGTGTAGTCACTGTTGTAATGTAAGAAACACGGCAGCCAATGTGCACACAGCAAGCTCCCACAAACAGCAATGAGACAAATACTCAGATAATTTTTAGGTGCTGCTTGAGATATAAATATTGGCCAGGACACCGGGGAGAACTTCGCTGCGCTTCATCGAACGGTGGCCGTTTTACGTCCACCTGGGAGGGCAGACGGGCCTCAGTTTAACGTCGCGTCTGAAAGATGGCACCTCAGTGCAGCACTGAAGTGTCAGCCTAGATTAGGGTAAAATACTAACCCCAACAGCCTGCCGCCTGTACGTGAAGCTGCTGTCTCTTTTCCAGGACTCACCTTTGGCCACTCTGCAGAGGAATAGAGCGTCTTTTCCTGAAGCAGCTGAGCGATGGTTGGTTCGCGGACATCCTGAAGGAAGCTATCCTGGATCTCGTCTTGAACCAGGCTGGTAGAAGTGTTACTCTCCTCATCGAAATTCTTCAGCGGGATAACTGATAAGACCAACATTCTTAGTGTAATAACAATTGGATTTATGCAACAGCAGAGCACAGAGTGTAGCAGCAAAGAGTGGCATTCGTGAGTTTGGTAAGTGGGTGAGTTTTAAGAGTTATTCTCTTTAAACCATTTGGAGGCTGGAGTAAATTGTTAGTGGCAATTGCCAGTAACTTCTAAGTAAGTAGCAGTTTAATTTAAAGAGGAAAAGTTAAATAGTTGGGAATCTTTCAGGTTTAGGCAGAGAAAAAAAAGGTAACTCTCCAGCAGGAGGCAATTAGCAGCTAGTTAAAACCAGTTCTGTAAACGACTGACCAGTAGTGAGTCATCTGACCTAGATATACAGTTTAAAAATAGGCAGCTCGTGCAGAACACGGAGTGCAGCAGCATAGAGTGGCATTCGTGAGTTTGGTAAGTGGGTGAGATTTTAGGGTTATTCTCTTTAAACCATTTGGAGGCTGGAGTAACTTGTTAGTAGCAATTGCCAGTAGCTTCTAAGTAAGTAGCAGTTTAATTTAAAGGGGAAAAGTTAAATAGTTGGGAATCTTTCAGGTTTAGGCAGAGAAAAACAAGGTAACTCTCCAGCAGGAGGCAATTAGCAGCTAGTTAAAACCAGTTCTGTAAACAACTGACAAGTAGTGAGTCATCTGACCTAGATACAGTTTAAAAAGAGGCAGCTCGTGCAGAGCACGGAGCGCAGCAGCAAAGAGTGGTATTCGTGAGTTTGGTAAGTGGGGGTGACAGGTGCTGTTTTGACTTGTTTTTCCTACCAGTGCTGACACTAGAGCGGCTGATAAGGAGTGCGAGAGTAGGAGACGGTGGCCCAGAGACCAGCCCAACCAGCTGCAGACAAAGATAGAGGGGTGCGAAATCGAGAGGTGACGTCACAGCCAAGCTGGTAAGTGGTTGGCTGTTCAACTGGTAAGTATAACTCTCTTTTAGACTGACTTTTAGACTGGTTTAATTGGCAGCGAACTACTAAGTAGTTGTTTGGTATTTAAGTAAAGTTTAGTAAGCAAATTAATTTAAGGGTTAAGTCATGGCAGGAGAGCTCGGACCCGTGTCATGCTCCTCCTGGGCTATGTGGGAAGTCAGGGACACTGCTACTATGTGTGCGGGAAGTGTGTCCAGCTGCAGCTCCTGACAGACCGCATGATGGCACTGGAGCTGCGGATGGATTCACTCTGGAGCATGCGCGATGCTGAGAATGTTGTGGATAGCACATTTAGTGAGTTGGTCACACTGCAGGTAAGGGTTAGGACAGATACTGGATGGGTGACCAAGAGACAAGGCAAGAGCAGGAAGGTAGTGCATGAGTCCCCTGCGGTCATCTCCCTCCAAAACAGATATACCGTTTTGGATACTGTTGGAGGAGATGACTTACCAGGGGAAGGCACCTGCAGCCAGGTTCATGGCACCATAGGTGGCTCTGCTGCACAGAAGGGCGGGAAAAAGAGTGGGAGAGCTATAGTGATAGGGGACTCTATTGTAAGGGGAATAGATAGGAATTTCTGCGGCCGCAACAGAGACTCTAGGATGGTATGTTGCCTCCCTGGTGCAAGGGTCAAGGATGTCTCGGAGCGGCTGTAGAGCATTCTGGAGAGGGAGGGTGAACAGCCAGTTGTCGTGGTACATGTAGGTACCAACGATATAGGTAAGAAGCGGGAAGAGGTCCTACAAGCTGAATTTAGGGAGCTAGGAGTTAAATTAAAAAGTAGGACCTCAAAGGTAGTAATCTCTGGATTGCTACCAGTGCCACGTGCTAATCAGAGCAGAGGGAGCAGGATAGTTAGAATAAATACGTGGCTTGAGCAGTGGTGCAAGAGGGAGGGTTTCAAATTCCTGGGACACTGGAACCAGTTCTGGGGGAAGTGGGACCTGTACAAAAGGGACGGTCTGCACTTGGGCAGGACTGGAACTGATGCCCTGGGGGTAACATTTGCTAATGCAGTTCGGGAGTGTTTAAACTAATATGGCAGGGGGATGGGGACCTATGCAGCGAGACAGGGTGAAGTAATATGGAGTCAGAAACAGATGGCAGAAAGATAAAAAGCAATAGTGGAAGGCTGAGTAAACAAAGGCAAGAAACAAAAATGGCCACACTAAATCATAATTCTAAAAGGACAAAGTGTGTTAAAAACACAAGCCTGAAGGCTTTGTGTCTTAATGCAAGGAGTATCCGCAATAAGGTGGATGAATTAACTGTGCAAATAGATGTTAACAGATATGATGTGATTGGGATTACAGAGACGTGGCTCCAGGATGATCAGGGCTGGGAACTCAACATCCAAGGGTATTCAACATTCAGGAAGGATAGAATAAAAGGAAAAGGAGGTGGGGTAGCATTGCTGGTTAAAGAGGAGATTAATACAATAGTTAGGAAGGACATTAGCTTGGATGATGTGGAATCTATATGGGTAGAGCTGCAGAACACCAAAGGGCAAAAAACGTTAGTGGGAGTTGTGTACAGACCTCCAAACAGTAGTGGTGATGTTGGGGAGGGCATCAAACAGGAAATTAGGGGTGCATGCAATAAAGGTGCAGCAGTTATCATGGGTGACTTTAATATGCACATAGATTGGGCTAACCAAACTGGAAGCAATACGGTGGAGGAGGATTTCCTGGAGTGCATAAGGGATGGTTTTCTAGACCAATATGTCGAGGAACCAACTAGGGGGGAGGCCATCTTAGACTGGGTGTTGTGTAATAAGAGAGGATTAATTAGCAATCTCGTTGTGCGAGGCCCCTTGGGGAAGAGTGACCATAATATGGTGGAATTCTACATTAGGATGGAGAATGAAACAGTTAATTCAGAGACCATGGACCAGAACTTAAAGAAGAGTAACTTTGAAGGTATGAGGCGTGAATTGGCTAGGATAGATTGGCGAATGATGCTTAAGGGGTTGACAGTGGATGGGCAATGGCAGACATTTAGAGACCGCATGGATGAACAGCGAATTCCACAGATTCACAATCCTCAGAGAAGAAATTTCTCAACTCATCCCCGTTTTAAATGGACGGCCTCTTATTCTAAGATCATGCCCTCTAGTTTGAGTCTCCCCCATCAGTGGAAACATCCTCTCTGCATCCACCTTGTCAATCCCCCTCATAACCTTATACGTTTTGATACGATCACCTCTCATTCTTCTGAATTCCAATGAGTAGAGGCCCAACCTACTCAACCTTTCCTCATAAGTCAACCCCCTCATCCCTGGAATCAACCGAGTGAACCTTCTCGGAACTGTCTCCAAAACAAGTATATCTTTTTGTAAATATGGAAACCAAAACTGCACGCAGTATTCCAGGTGTGGCCTCACCAATACCCTGTATAACTGTAGCAAGACTTCCCTGCTTTTATACTCCACCCCCTTTGCAATAAAGACCAAGATACCATTGGCCTTCCTGATCACTTGCTGTACCTTCCATACTATCCTTTTGTGTTTCATGCACAAGGGAGTGAAGGGTTATGGGGAGCGGACAGGGAAGTGGACCTGAGTCCATGATCAGATCAGCCATCATCTTATTGAATGGCGGGGCAGGCTCGAGGGGCCAAATGGCCGACTCATGTTCCTATTTCTTACGTTCTTATGTAGAATGAGGAAACACAGATACAAAATTAAATGGGAGAAATTTAGGACAGAGTGCAGCTAATCATACCTCAATTAGATCACCCCTTAATCTCCTAAACTCGAGGGAATAAAAGCCTAGTCTGTGCAACCTACCCTCATAATTTAACCCTTTTAGCCCCGTTTTCTTTTGATTCCTTTCTGAACCTGTGTCCAGGATTAAGCTGTGCTGCCCCCATGGTTAGTAGCTTGCTAACATGAACTGTAAATGTTCATAGGTGCAAACTCTAAATGTTATTAAAGGCTAGACTAAGTTTAAAGTAAATTTTAAAAGTTTTCCTGTAGAATTTGTATTGAAGGGTCCCTGATAATTGTGATCTGTAATATTCAATCCTTTTTCCCAATTGGAACAGAATGAAAAGCAGTTACCTTCAGGCTGCGAGTTATCTTCCTCAGATTTGTCTTCGGTTTCACACGGACTGTCGTGCTCCTTGCTGCAGTCCTCGAGCAGATGCCTGATTGTCAGCTCCCGCTTTATGGGTATGACTCTGCCATGGAGCGCGGGTGACCCCGGCTCACTCTGCACCGTCTTCACCAGGGAATGAGGAGCTCCGAAGGACTGAGGTCCGCCCGGCGCAGACTGCGCAACAACCGCCTCGAACCGTGCGTGATCCAATTGGGTGCGTGCACTGACCGCACTGCCTGCCTCCTCTCCTGCGCTGCTCTCATTCACGGCTGCAGCCTGCCGTTCAATGCCCATCACTGCTTCCATCAGTTTCAACGCATCGGCAGCCTCCGGATCTCTGACTGTAAGAGCTGAAGAGTTTGGATCAGCCATCTGGATGGTTTCACCCTGCAGTTTGTCTGTGCCATTGGTTGCGGTCTGCATGTGGCCCACGGCCAGATATTTCGCCTGCGTGTTGTAGGTACTTTCAACCATTACGGCCTCGCTATCAGTAACCTCCCCTGAACTCTTAACTTCTGCACATCCATTCTCAGCTTTAACCAGCTCGTGCTGTGCTAGCTCACACTTAGCAATCACACCAAGCACTGTGTCCAACATAGGTTGTACTCCAGCAATACCACACACGGGTGCTACACTGTCCGCCATCTCCTCCGACACAGTCTGCACTTCCAACACACCGTTGGATTTCACCTGCAGAAAGTTGAGACACTTCAGTGTAGTTTGGGTGCCACCAACACACACAGGCTGCAAGCTCCCCATCGGCACAGCTTCTGCAGTGCTGCAAGATTCAAGGATTGGATTTCGTAAACTGTCCACCCCATCAGCCCCTTTGCAGATTCCGCCCAAGTCATTTGTCCCCTTAGACGCAATGTGTGCATTTGGTACACTGCAAAACCCAGCCTGTATGCAATTTACAGCTTCCCAGTCACTCCTCGCCGTCACCGGGTCACACGAGCCAGGTCTAGCTTGGGAAGCATCGCACTTGCTTGCAGGATCAGCGGCACTCTCTTCACTCTTCACTTCCAAACAGACGCTGAGCAATGCTGCCTCTGGGCTCGATTCTTCCAAAGCTTCATCCATCTTCTCCTGCTCAGTGTCGATCTGCTCAATATTGTCCTTCTCCCCAAGAGTGAGCACCGTGGAGGCAGGGGAAGCAGATTGGCTGAGATTGAGTGAGGACTGACTGTAAGGTGCTGGCACATTGTGGAAGTAGGTGCTCCCATTCTGCACATAGTTCCTGTGGGCCTCTCGGAAGGAAAGCTGCAGGTCGTTGAGGATGTAGTAGTCTGTCCGGCTCAGGCCGTGTTTAGCTGTGCCAATCAGCAGGTCCCGGTCGTGCTTACCACACTCCCACCACACCGGCAGGTACAGGCTGGGGCGGCAGAGTTTCAGCCGCTCGTTCAGCTGTGGGTTCCGGAGTACCTGCTCCCGAACTTTCCGCAACAGCTCAATCCGGTACAGAGTCCTTGAAGCTCGTTCCTCCGTGATGGGCTCCACGAAAATGCTCGGATCTGAAGTCTCTGAAACAGTAAAAAAAACCCGGTCAGTTAGCAAATCACACCGTAAATTCACCTCTGTGATTTCACACTGGGTATTTCTAATCAGCCAGATGTGTGACACGGGCAGGAACCCAGCATCATGTTCTGTCTCCAGACTCAATTAGTGAGAAACCCAGAGAGATTGTCCGTCTGATGTAGAGTATGCACACATACTCATTGTACGGACACACCTCACTGACACAAAGACAAGAGAACCGAGGCACAGGTTGGTAACAGCCAAGGTTTAGGGCTTCCCCCCAACCAATGTGTGCTGAAATCTGACCAGCCAAGAATACATAGCTTACCAGTACTGAGTACTGGCATGCATCACACTGCTTATCCAGCCGGGGCCATTTCATTCATTGGCTGGTACGGTTATCCGGTTAAACCAGCCCAGTGATAGGTCAAACCCTCCCGGTCACATCAGTGAGCTAAATTGGCTGGTCAGTCATCAACAGCATTGGAGGACTCCGGGCTTGCCTCCCTGGCTCGGGTTATCACGCTTATCACGTTTGCTGCAGATGATGACTTGGTTCCAATCACCCATCATCAGTCGCAACATCTTGAAGCCAACTTGACCCTACTTACAATTCCATTTTGAAATATTCAGCAGCTTACAAAATACCGCATTGGCACTGAGGACACCGCGATTGTGTTGTGTGGCACTACCACCGTGCTAAATGGGATAGATTCAGAATAGATCTAGCAGCTCAAAACTGGGTATCCATGAGCTGCTGTGGCCATCAGCAACAGAATTGTATTCTACCACAATCTGTAACCTCATGGCCCGGCATATCCCTCACTCAACCATTACCATTAAGCCAGGCGACCAACCCTGCCTCAATGAGGAATGTAGAAGAGCATGCCAGTAGCAGCACCAGGTGTACCTAAAAATGTGTTGCCAACCTGGGGAAGCTGCAACACAGGATTACGTGCATGCTAAGCAGCTTGCTATAGACAGAGCTAAGCGATCCCACAATCAACGAATCAGATTAAAGCTTTGCAGTCCTGTCACATCCAGTCATGAATGGTGGTGGACAATTAAACAATCAGCAGGAGGAGGGGGCTCCATGAATATCCCCATCCTCAATGATGGCAGAGCCCAGCACGTGAGTGCAAAAGTTTTCAACCATCTTCAGCCAGAAGTGTCGTGTGGATTATCCATATTGGCCTCCTCCTGAGGTCCCCACCATCACAGAAGGCAGTCTCCAGCCAATTCGATTCACTCCACGTGATATCAAGAAACGGCTGATCGCACTGGATACAGCAAAGGCTATGGCCCAGACAACATCCCAGCTATTATGCTGAAGACTTGTATTCCAGAATTAGCCGGGATTCTAGCCAAGCTGTTCCAGTGCAGCTACAACACTGACATCTACCGACAATGTGGAAAACTGCCAGGTATGTTGTGTCCACAAAAAGCGGGACAAATCTAATCCTGAAAATTACTACCCCATCAGTCTACTCTCAATCATCAGCAAAGTGATGGAAGGTGTCGTCGACAGTGCTATGAAACAGCACTTACTCACCAATAACCTGCTCACCGATGCCCAGTTTGGGTTCTGCCAGAACCACTCGGCTCCAGACATCTTTACAGCCTTGGTCCAAACATGGACAGAAGAGCTGAATTCCAGAGGTGAGGTGAGAGTGTCTGCCCTTGGCAGCATTAACCGAGTGTGGCATCAAGGAGTCCCAGTAAAATTGAAGTCAATGAGAATCAGGAGAATACTCTCCACTGGCTGGAGTCATACCCTGCACAAAGGAAGATGGTTGTGGTTGTTGGAGGTCAATCATCTCAGCTCAGAACATCGCTGCAGGAGTTCCTCAGGGCAGTGCCCTGGGCCCAACCATCTTCAGCTCCTTCATAAGGTCAGAAGTGGGGATGTTCGCTGATGATTCGCAACTCCTCAGGCAATAAAGCAGTCCATGCCAGCATGCAGAGAGACCTGGACAACATTCAGGCTCGGGCTGATAAATGGCAAGTAACATTCGCGCCACACAAGTGCCAGGCAATGACTATCTCCAACAAGCGAGAGTCTAACCACTGCCCCTTGACATTCAACGGCATTACCATCACTGAATCTCCCACCATCAACATCCTGGGGGTCACCATTGACCAGAAACTTAACTGGTCCAACCACATAAATACTGTGTCTACAAGAGCAGGTCAGAGGCTGGGTATTGTGTGACGAATGTCTCACCTCCTGACTCCCCAAAGCCTTTCCACCATCTACAAGGCACAAGTCAGGAGTGTAATGGAATACTCTCCACTTGCCTGGATTAGTGCAGCTCCAACAACACACAAGAGGCTTGACACCATCCAGGACAAAGCAGCCGCTTGATCGACCCCCCATCCACCATCTTCAACACTCCCTCCCTCCACCACCGGCGCACCGTGGCTGCAGTGTGTACCATCTACAAGATGCACTGCAGCATCTCGCCAAGGCTTCTTCGGCAGCACCTCCCAAAACCACCGAGAAGGACAAGAGCAGCAGGCGCATGGGAACACCACCACCTGAAAGTTCTCCTCCAAGGCACACACCATCCTGACTTGGAAATATATCGGCCGTTCCTTCATGGTCGCTGGGTCACAATCCCAGAACTCCCTCCCTAACAGCACTGTGGGAGCACCTTCACCACACGGACTGCAGCGGTTCAAGGCGGCGGCTCACCACCACCTTCTCAAGGGCAATTAGGGATGGGCAATACATTACTTTTAAAGAGGCTGGGAATCAACTTTGAGGCTTTTTGTTCTGATCAAGCTAAGGGAATGGAACCCTGTCCCCATTTTAGACACCCGGTGTCAGCAGCAAGTACAGCTCCAGTCCAGGGGTTTGACGTGCAATGAAGGATCCTGCTCCACCCTAACAACGTGCCTTCATCTCAAGCCTAGAAGTGTGTCCACGACATGCCATTTCCCCACACAGCCATCCTGCAACCTCTCGAGGGAGAGTGCCTATTTACTGACACTTTTGTTTACCAGTTCAGTAAGGGCCCTAAAGCATTAGGAACTGGATTGCAACTGCCCCAGAATGTCATGCAGAACTACAGCAAGAAGGAGTGGACGTTCATCCCATCAGCTGGATTTGTACACGGGTCCTACTTGAAACAGCAGTGCCTGTTCAGTGTAACAAAACCCTATCTTTCTTTATTCACAGAAATGTAGTGATTATGTTACAGAATCCAGAAAACACAAGTTCAAATCAGTTTGAGAATCTGAATTCAGTTTTCTAGAAAAAACTGGGGAAATAAAAATCTGGGATCAGTAAAAGTGACCATGAAGCTGTTGGATTGTTGTAAAAAAAACAACTGGTTCACTGATGTCCCTTAGGGAAGGAAACCTGCCGTCCTTACCCAGTCTGGGCCTATATGTGACTCCAGTCCCACACCAACGTGGTTGACTGCCTCAAACTTAACTGCCTTCTGAAATGGCCAACCAAGTCACTCAGTTGTGCCCATCACCAGCTTCACAGGGCAACTAGAGACTGGCAATTCATTCGGTATAGCTCAGTTTGGACGGAGGAACCATCTGACTTGATGCAGAATCGCAACACAATGGAATTAAAAAACCGTGCAAGCAGCCTGCACCTGACGAGACAGAGTTCATCACTCATTCTGGTGTGGGTTAGAATCCATCCGGTTTCAAAGACTACATTTCTTCCTCTCAATTTCCCCCCCCACCTTCCCTTAAGGCACAGACTAATGCTAAGGTACGACTGTTAGTCGCTCTCCAGCAGCTTATCCACGTGACCCTGCGAGTGCAGGCATGCCACAGAGACTAAAAAACCAAGCATCCATTCACCTTCCAGCGAGTCATTTGACTCGATCGGAAGCAACAATTGGGAGTGATTTTCCTCCATCCCCACTCTCGGGTCGCTGAGGGTCAATGGTAGCGTCTCTGCCACTGCTCCATCTGGGATCAGCCAACTTAACACAGGGGCAGGAAGAAGCTGGCCCTCTGTCTGACTCAGCCACCCAGGAACCAGGGCTCTGTGAGCGGGATTGAAATTCGACACACCATGGAACAGCAATTTGGCGGAACACTCACCTTCTTTCCTCTGAGGCAGCCGGCACACGTTCCGGCACATCGCCACGAAGCTTCGGAAATACCTCTCCAGGCTCCCATCCGTCTTCCTCTCCAACCTGGCAAAGCTGCGGAACTGGTTCCAGTCAAACAGCTTCTTGTCAGGATCGTACACCACGCCAAATGTCGAGACCACACGATAGAAATCTGTCTGCTCCCTCCGCGTCCACCTAAAAAAATAAAGGGGAAAAAAAACCGTATGCCGATAATGTTTGGACAAGACGAAGAGCACTTCTCATCGGATAATTACCAAATGATTGTGAAACTACAAAGTGCCATTGGGGATTGTCATAGGTCTCCACCTTCCCTACCCACACCCCTCAGCCACAGGAGGAATGGGACAAAGCGGATAGGTCTGCCAGGAGATTGATGGGCTGAATGGCCTCCTCCTGCCCTGTAAAGTTTTGGCTGGTCAACACTCGTGTCTGGACTCGGACAGGAACACTAGCAGAGGACAATGCCTTCAGGACGGGAAATGGGGGAGTGGGGGGAAAACGGTTCCCCCTTCCCGACAATGTACCACTTACTGTAAACTCGCAGAATCTGTACCTCACAGTACGTTCCTGTAACAGGAGCAGATCCAGAAAGAACTTTACTGCTCCGGAAAGTCAGTGTTAGGAATTATTTTATTACAATTTGAAAATTCACTCAAATTATCCAAGTTACCCTGCACACCACATGTAGCTCCATTGTACTGAACAAAGACTGCACTACTTTTAAAGCGAAGGATGTTGCTTATGTTTTTATTGATATCGCTCATTAAGTGCCTTGGGTTTAGCCAGTTAAATGGGCTATATAAATGTAAGTTGTTGCTGTTAATATTCAAGTTTGGGGCGTGGCCTAAATCCATATCAATGTGGTAATCATTTGGACCGCTGCGTTTTTAAGATCCAGAAGCATTTACCGTTGCTGGATTTCCATGGTAACGATGTCCATTTCTGGTACTCTTCCCCAGATCTCATCCTGTGGGTACCAGCGACGTCGGTTATTGCGAGCCAACGATTCCATCCTCACCAGCTCCTTGCGATTGCAGCGCTGGTAGGCTGTGATGAGGCGACGGAGACGAGCTGTGAGCACTGATGCAACTGGCCACTGCGGGCGGTCGATGTCGACACCATCCTGGCCTTCAATGGAAACAATCCATTAATACCGGTCCAGACAATACTGAGCAGGAAATCCAGGTAACTACAACCCATAGTATTCCAGAGTAACAGACAGATTAACCCTTGGAGCATAGAATCTTACAGAACAGAAGGCAGCCATTTGACCTGTCGAGCCTGTGCCGGTACTTTGAAAGAGCTGTCCAATTAAGTCTCTCACACCAGCTTTTCCCCCATAACCCTGAAAATTAGTCCTCTTCAAGTACATGTCCAGCTGCCTTTTTATCTCGGTTATTCTTACAATAATGCAGGGGCAAGCTGTATATTCCATCTGGCTTTTAAAAAATATGTTTCGACTGCCACCACTTAGTTTTTAAACACATTGGGGACAGAGGTTTCCTTACTGCTCGATGAGCAATGACAGGGTGGTAGAGACAAGAACTCCAAGTAACATTATTGCCCTAAAATCAAAACTGTAAAATAAAAGTTGTAATAGTGAGGACAGAAGATAGAATAGGGAAATAGAAACGAGTGGTAAAGAGAGAAAACGGTGCAAAGCAGAATGCTGGGTAAATACTGGCAAAATGTCAACGCAAAGAATGAAGCAGATTTTCCCAAAGTGTTTTTAAAAAAAAAAAAGTTATTCATGTAATTCCATCTGCTTTAAAAGGAGGCTTGATCCAGACACGAGGGAAAAGGGAATAGAGGGGTACGGGGACAGGGTAGGAAGTGGGACGAGGCTGGTCTGGAATATAAACACCAGCACAGTGCAGTCTGGCCGAATGGCCTCTTTCTGTGCTGCAGGTTTGATGCCAGTTGTAAAATGGCAAAGTAGAAGAGAATTAACTGGAGATGTAGACAAGTGGAGACCCACAGGGAACCCACTCCCTTAATACATTCCTATGAAGCAGTCAGAATACACGGTGAAAACTTCTTTGGGTACATTTGCACACATTGGTGTGAGCACAGTAACAATGCAGCGCAAAGCCAGAGTGAGGCTCAACCCAACTCTGGAACAAAGCGAGTTAAGATCCTTCATGGAGCTTCACTCCACTTCGCACCGGAGTCAAGTCACGCCTTGACAATGGATTTGCATTTTCTTGGGTGACATACCAGAAGGCAGCCACCACTGAACGACAGCAGAAAGGTTCCCAGGCATCAGTCACCAGCTTTAGGGGAGCCAGGGTAAGGGAAAGAAGAAACAAATAGGATCTGGAGCCAATAGAGGCACTGGAGAAGGTGCAAAAAAGATCCAGAGGGTTGAAACCAGACTGAGGTTATAACCAATGTCCCCGTAAATCGCAGCTTGCCTGCATGGCCCCGCCTCCCCCGACCCCGCCTCCCCGGCCACGCCTCCCCCAACCCGCGGCCACGCCTCCCCTGACCCCGCCTCTCCGACCTGCCTCCTGCGCAGCCCACCTCCCTCAACACTCGGCCCGTATCCCCCGACCCCCAACCAGCCTCCCCCAATGCTCGGCCCGCCTCTCCCAACCCCCAACCCGCGGCCCGCCTCCTGCGCAGCCTGCTGCCCCCAATGCATGAGCATGGCAACTGCATGTAAAATCCGATGAGCGGACTGCGTGGGTCCTTGCAGATTACTGCACGGCCGTGCGCACGCGCAGCTTAGCGGAAACACTGGTAAACCTTTCAGGAAAGGCTGAACCGGCTGGTGCTCTTCTCTCTACAAAAGTGATGGCTGAGGGGTGACCTGATAAAGGCCTGGCAGATTATGAAAGGTTTCGACAGGGTAGACCTAAGTGTTTCCACTTGTGGGAGAGTCCAAATCTAGAGGTCATAAATATAACACGAGCAAAATACTGTCGAAGCTGAAACTCAAATAAAAACAGAAAATGCTGGAAATTCTCAGGTCAGGCAGCGACTGTGGAGAGAGAAACAAAGTTAATGTTTCATATTAATGATCTTTCAAACAATAACTTACCTACAATAGAGTCTTTCCCTTTCTCTATAATCCCCGATTCAATGCAGGAGCTTGCATCTTCCTGTAGGACAACACATCATTAAGTATAAGAGAAGCACTTCTTTTATGAATAGGGGGGCGGGGGGGGCAGGGACAGGGTTAGTGCTAGACTCGGTTCCCCCCCTCCTTCCCATGCCTTTCACTGGTGCTGCTGTGTCACACACCACCTAAGCCCAGGAGAGTCACTGTCCTGCCCTCACGTGCCTGTTGCTGCTTACATCAGTTTTGCCATCACAGATTGTGGACTCGCGCTTCACAACTTGGAAGGGAAAGTGACCAAGCTGATTCAGGCAGATTATATTATTCACTTCTCGACCTCCTGTTTCACTGCACTTGGGCAGTTCATCATCATCATAGGCAGTCCCTCGAATCGAGGATGACTTGCATCCATGTCAAAAAGTTCACAGGTGTTTCAATGATGGACCTAAAATTCCAGGTCCGAACTACATCCTGAAGGGTGGAAGATGCCTGTGGGTGGATTTTTTTAACGTGGGGTGACCGTTGCACACCAGCCACCACACGGGCTTGACAGAGCGAGGTCTTGGTCCAGTGGCAAGGGTTAACCAGGACGACTGGAGACCTGCTCTGCTACACGGGCCTAGCGCGCGCACATATCACAGTGTGGGCTGGGCCTTGCTGCCCCTGGGCCCCGATCACATCCCTCTACAATCTCTCGCCACTCCTTCGCCCTGATCTCGCCGCTCCTGCTGTACCTGCCCACGCTCCAATCACCGACCTGGACCTTGGTGACGTCCCTTTTCACTGCCGTTGGACAGGAACATTATACCATACAACGCACAGTGTACAATTCTACTGCTAAGGTGGAGCTCTTCACTCCATGGCCTATCCCTTTAAGAATACACGGTCGAAGTGCTGCAAATAGGCACATCCTGAGGTCAATGAGAGAGCAACCATTTTCTTTGTAAATAGACAGTGTTTATAACTCCCTGGCTTCTCCCCAAGGTTCTAAAAAACCAGCAAGAAATGATGAGCTCCCTTTCCATCCATCTGCAGCAAAACAGGAAGTCAGGAAGTTAGGGGATAAAAAGGGAAGTCAGGTAGAAACTTGTTAAAGAGTAATGTAGCTGTGGAATAAATTAGCAGGGAAGCCATTGGAGCAGACAATACAAATGCTTCCAAAAAGGAATTAGATGCATTATGGACAGTTCAGTTCCTGGTCTGGGCTAAGGTACTGGAGGCACTGTGTCCAGTTCTGGCCCCCCCCCCCCCCCTCAGGGAGAATATATCGGCCTCGGAGAGCGAGCAGCGCAGGTTCACCAGACTGATATCGGGGCTAAAAGGGTTAAATCCCGAGGACAGGCTGCACAGACTGGGCTTGTATTCCCTTGTTTAGAAGGTTGAGGGGTGATCTGAGCGAGGTGTTTAAATGCAATAGGGTAAAAATAAACTATTTCCTCTGGTGGGGAATCCAGAACAAGGGGACAGAGTCTCACAATTAGAGCCAGGCCTTTCAGGGGTGAAATCAGGAAACACCTTTGCACACAAAGGAGAGTAAAAATCTCCAACTGTTTCCCTGAAAAAGCAGTGAATGTTGGGGGTTAATTGAGATTTTCAAGATTGAGAGTGACAGATTTTTGCTGGGTGAGAGCACCAACAAACAGGAAGCTAAGGCTGGTAAATGGAGTTGATCGAACTAAAGGGAGGAACGAGCTGGAGGGGCTGAATGGCCTTAGCCACAGCAAGAATGGCAGTGCTCCAGCTTGCTTCTGTACTCCTGGGTGGAGATTAAGCAAGACTCCTGCTCCTGACCACTAGCCACTGACCAGTTGCTGAATGTGAGATCGACAATATCTCACAAGTGGGAGCCAGCCGACAGTCAGTGTCCAGACTCACTGGAGGAAAGGCTGTGTTGCTGGAGGGAGGCTGTTTTGGCCGTGGAACTGAACTCCAGCGAGAGGAGGGAGACCATTGTAGAAAGAAATAAAATGGAGGACAACTATAAGAGATGGGGAGGTTTCAGATTTAAAACAACTCGTGCACCAAATAACCTCAGGACATCATACTCACATCTGGCTGGTCCTTAAATTGCCCATCAGACTTCAACTCCGAGTCATCACCTTTACACAGGTCAACCCTAAAATTCAGCAAACAAAACATTACCCACTTACAGAAAACATTGGCGAGTAACCCTGACCCCAACCTATCTATTGAGGACTACAGAGTTATACTGCATTAAAATACACACGTTGTCCCAAAACCTGAGCTCATGCACACTGTACCTCACCGGCCAGAGGCTGCAGTTTTTTAAAATATTCATGCTCGGGATGTGGGCGTCGCTGGCAAGACCAGCATTTATTTCCCATCCCTCACTGCCCCTTGAGAAGGTGGTGGTGAGCCGCCTTCTTGAACCGCTGCAGTCCGTGTGGTGAAGGTGCTGTTAGGGAGGGAGTTCCTTCAGCGACGATGAAGGAACGGCCGAGATATCTCAAAGTCAGGATGATGTGTGACTTGGAGGGAGACTTAAAGATGATGGTTTTCCCATGTACCTGCTGCCCTTGCCTTTCTAGGTGATGGGCGGTCGTGGGCTTGGGTGGGACTGTTGAAGAAGCTTTGACTTCCAGAATGTTGAATGACCGTGGTCTCTTTCAAATCTTACTTAAATTTGCACTTAAAAAATGATATAAAAGCAGCTATATATTAGTGTCAGCTGTGGCTCAGTGGGCAGCACTCTCGCCTCGGAGTCAAAAGGTTGTGCGATCAAGTTCCATTCCAAAGACTTCAGCACAAAAATCTAGGCTGACATTCCAGTGCACTGAGGGAGTGCTACAGTGTTGGAGGTGCCGTCTTTCGGATGAGATGTTAAACCGAGGCCCCGTCTCCCTCTCAGGTAGACGTAAAAGATCCCATGGCACTCTTTCGAAGAAGAGCAGGAGTTATCCCCAGTGTCCTGGCCAATATTTATCCCTCAATCAACAACACAAACAGATTATCTGGTCATTACCATATTGCTGTTCGTGTGAGCTTTCTGTGTGCAATTGGATGCTGCGTTTCAAACATTACAACAGTGTCTACACTCCAAAAGTACGTCATGGGCTGTAAAGCGCTTTGGGACGTCCTGTGTTCAAGAAAGGCACTATAGAAATACAATTCTTGTTTTAATATATTTTTCAGCTGGTGATTGTTAAGTAGGTGAGCAGTGAGAAACAGCAAGGTAACAAATGACTGGTTAACCTGCTTATTTACATGGAGTTATTCGATGGATGCCCGTTGGACAGGACATCGGCAGAACTCCCAGCTCCTGTTTGAATAGTGCCCTGGGATCTTCACCATCCACCTGAACTATCCGAACAGAGCGACGGGGCCTCGGCTTAATCGCTCGCATGAAGGATGGCACCTCCGGCAATGCAGTACTCCCTTCATGCTGCACTAGCAGGTTAGCCCAGATAATATGCTCCAAGTCCTGGAGCGCAGCTTCAACCCACTGCCACTTGGCCCAAAAACGAGGGAGACACCATTGATCGCTTCTCAAGGGAGTTGCTGCTGAGAATGAGCGCGCGCTGCTTGTGTTAGTTCGCGCTGCCTTATGCCAAACATTTCTGCCCCTTCCCGCCCTGCCAGCACAGATGGTTTTACCCTTCGGTTATGTCTGGGGGCAGGTCGACACCTCCTTGCTCGGCTGCTAACGAGGTTTCGTCGGGCATGCCAACCCTCTCGAGGAAACAGAGAGCTGGGTCAGCTCGCATCGCATTATATCGCTCGTAACCTGAAAGGACAAACAACCGGGTCATAGCAGGCCTCCACAGTTCAACGTACATCCAACGAACTGACTGTACATAAGAACATAAGAAATAGGAGCAGGAGTAGGCCATTCGGCCCCTTAAGCCTGCTCCGCCATTCAATAAGATCGTGGCTGATCTTCTACATCAACTCCATTTTCCTGCACTATCCCTAGATTCCCTTAATATTCAAAAATCTATCGATATCTGTCTTGAATATACTCAACAGTCCTCTGGAGTAGAGAATTCCAAAGATTCATCACCTTCTGAGTGAAGAAGTTTCTCCTCATCTCAGTCTTAATAAGAACATAAGAAATAGCAGGAGTTGGCCATTCGGCCCCTCGAGCCTGCGCCACCATTTAATACCATCATGGCCGACCCGATCATGGACTCAGCTCCATTTCCCTGCCCGCTCCCCATAACCCCTTATCGGTTAAGAAACTGTCTATTTCTGTCTTAAATTTATTCAATGACCCAGCTTCCACAGCTCTCTGAGGCAGTGAGTTCCACAGATTTACAACCCTCAGAAGAAATTTCTCCTCATCTCAGTTTTAAATGGGTGGCCCATTATTTTAAGATCATGCCCCCTAGTTCTAGTCTCCCCCATCAGTGGAAACATCCTCTCTGCATCCACCTTGTCAAGCCCCCTCATAATCTTATACGTTTCGATAAGATCACCTCTCATTCTTCTGAATTCCAATGAGGAGAGGCCCAACTTACTCAACCTTTCCTCATAAGTCAACCCCCTCATCCCCAGAATGAACCGAGTGAACCTTCTCTGAACTGCATCCAAAGTAAGTATATCCTTTCGTAAATACGGAAACCAAAACGTATTATTCCAGGTGTGACCTCACCAATACCCTGTATAACTGTAGCAAGACTTCCCTGCTTTTATACGCCAACCACTTTACAATAAAGGCCAAGATTCCATTGGTTTTCCTGATCACTTGCTGTACCTTCATACTAACCTTTTGTGTTTCATGCACCAGGAGCCCCAGGTCCCGCTGTACTGCAGCACTTTGCAATTTTTCTCCATTTAAATAATAACATGCTCTTTGAGTTTTTTCTGCCAAAGTGCATGACCTCACACTTACCAACATTATACTCCATCTGCCAAATTTTTGTCCACTCACTTAGCCCGTCTATGTTCTTTTGCAGATTTTGTGTGTCCTCCTCACACATTGCTTTTCCTCCCATCTTTGTATTGTCAGCAAACCTGACTACGTTACACTCAGTCCCTTCTTCCAAGTCATTAATATAGATTGTAAATAGTTGGGGTCCCAGCACTGATCCCTGCGGCACCCCACTAGTTACTGATTGCCAACCAGAGAATGACCCATTTATCCCGACTCTCTGTTTTCTGTTAGTTAGCCAATCCTCTATCCATGCTAATATATTACCCCCTACTCTGTGAACTTTTTATCTTGTGCAGTAACCTTTTATATGGCACCTTGTCAAATGCCTTTTGGAAATCCAAATACACCACATCCACTGGTTCCCCTTTATCCACCCTGTTTGTTACATCCTCAAAGAATTCCAGCAAATTTGTCAAACATGACTTCCCTTCATAAATCCATGCTGACTCTGCCTGACCGAATTTTGCTTTTCCAAATGTCCTGCTACTGCTTCTTCAATAATGGACTCCAACATTTTCCCAACCACAGGTGTTAGGCTAACTGGTCTATAGTTTCCTGCTTTTTGTCTGCCTCCTTTTTTTTTTTAAAATAGGGGTGTTACATTTGCAGTTTTCCAATCTGCTGGGACCTCCCCAGAATCCAGGGAATTTTGGTAAATTACAACCAATGCATCATTTATCTGCCTTTAGTCCCATTATCTTACTGAGTACCATCTCCTTAGTGATTGTGATTGTGTTACGTTCCTCCCCCCCTATAGCCCCTTGACTATCCACTGTTGGGATAGTTAGTGTCCTCTACGGTAAAGACTGAAATGGCCGACCTCTTATTCTGAAACTGTGACCCCTGGTTCTAGACTCCCCAGCCAGGAGAAACATCCTCCCTGTATCTACCCTGTAAGAATTTTGCATGTTTCAATTAGATCATCTCTCATTCTTCTAAACTCCAGAGAATATAGGCCTAGTCTACTCAATCTTTACAGCTAATTAAGTACTTTTGGAGTTAATCACTGTTGTAATGTGGGAAATACATGCCTAGGCTACTCAATCTCTCCTCATAGAACAATCTCCCCATCCCAGAAATCAGTCTGGTGAACCTTTGTTGCATTCTCTCTATGGTTATGTACTTCCTTAGGTAAGGAGACCAAAACTGTACGCATTACTCCAGGTGTGGTCTCACCAGGGCCCTATATAATTGCAGTAAGAAGGTTGAGAGGAGACCTCATTGAGGTGTACAAAATATTGAGGGGCCTGGATATAGTGGATAGTAAGGGTCTATTTCCATTGGTGGAGGGGTCTATTACGAGAGGGCATAGTTTTAAGGTGGTTGGTGGAAGGTTTAGAGGGGATCTGACTGGGGGGGGGGGGGGGCTTCTTTACGCAGAGGGTTGTGGGGATCTGGAACTCGCTGCCTGGACGGATGGTGGGTTCAGAAACCCTCATCACATTTAAAAGATGGTTGGATGGGCACTTAAAGTGCAGTAACCTGCAGGGTTACAGACCTAGAGCTGGTAATTGGGATTAGACTGGATGACCTTTTGTTGGCCGGCGCAGATATAATGGTAAGTACTGCAGGGAATCGAATACGGTCAGGGTGATCTCCTGGACTAGTGTCGATCACCTGGATGAGTCAGAGAGGAATTTTCCCAGATTTTTTCTCCCTAAATCGGCCTGGGTTTTTAAATCTGGTTTTTGCCTCTCCCAGGAGATCACATGGCTCCGGTTGGGGTGGAGTGTAGAATGTTTCAGTATAAGGGGTGTCGCAGTTGTGTGAGGCGGACTGGTTGGGCTGGGTGCTCTTTACCTTTTCATCATTGTTCATGGGTTTATATGTAACCTTCAGGGCTGCTGACCGAGGGCCGTGCGGCTCTTTGTCGACCGGTGCGGACACGATGGGCCGGAATGGCCTCCTTCTGTGCTGTAAATTTCTATGTTTCTATGTTTACTCTTGTACTTAAATCGTCTTGTAATAAAGGCCAACATACCATTTGCTTTCTTAATTGCTTGCTGTACCTGCATGTTAACTTTCAGTGATTGGTGTACAGGGACACCCAGGTCCCTCTGAACACCAACATTTCCCGATCTCTCACCATTTAAAAAATACTCCGCTTTTCTATTTTTCCACCAAAGTGGATAACTTCACATTTCTCCACATTATATTCCATTTGCCATATTCTTGCTCACTCACTTAACCTGTCTATATTTATCTTTGCATTCTCCTCACAACTTACATTCCCACCTAGCTTTGTATCATGAGCAATCTTGGATATATTACATTTGGTCCCCTTATCCAAATCATTGAGATAGATTGTGAATAGCTGGGGCCCAAGAACTGATCCACTAGTTACAACCTGCCAACCCAAAAATGAGCCATTTATTCCTACTCTCTGTTTTCGATCCATTAACCAATCCTCAATCCATGCCAATATATTGCCCCCAATCCCACGAGCCCCAATTTTTTTTAATAACCTCTTGTGTGGCACCTTATCGAATGCCTTCTGAAAATCTAAATACACCACATCCACTGGTTCCCCCTTATCTATTCTGCTAGTTACAACCTCAAAATTTGTCAAACATGATTTCCCTTTCATAAATCAGTGTTGACTGTTCAATCCGATTATTATTTTCTAAGTGCCATGTCCTTAATAAAAGATTCTAGCATTTTCCCTACTACTGATGTCAGGCAATCTGGTCTGTCGTTCCGTTTTCTCTATCCCTCCGTTCTTAAATAGTGGGGTTACATTTGCTACCTTCCAATCCGCTCCGCACCACTGCAATGGAAATGGCCACTTATTAATAGCAAATTGCTGCAGTCTTCAAATAGATCAGAAATCATCGCAGCGACGACTCACTACTTTATAACCAATACTTGAATTTGAAAGTGTAGAGGGCCTAACACAAATACCAAGTGCGATTCTTCCCTGACCCTCAATAACTCCCTTCTGCAGACTCAAGCTGGGATAGCTCAATGTAGTGGCCATAAGTTGTGCAAACCCAGTTGGTGAGTGTCAGAGGGCCACTGGACTGTTGCATCATAGCCGAACCTGGTCCTGTGCTCACCCGACATCCAGACATAGTGGAAACAAACGGCAAAATACTGCAGGAGCTGGAAATCTGGCAAAGGGTCATCGACCGGAAACATTAACTCTACCTTCCTCTCTCCACAGATGCTGCCTGACCCGCTGAAGGTTTCTGGTTCTGATCCACACACCGGTCCAGTCCAGGATTCACTGGACAGCAATCTAGAGTCAGAACTCTAACCGGGATACCCCGCCCCCTCACAAGGTCGTCACCAAGACTCTCAGAATCAGACCCGTAACAGAATGGGGATCGATCCTTAAACCTTCGTGGTCTGTGCAGCTCAGTAACACTCGGGCAGTACATTTACCAGCTGAGGCATCAGTGAGCTCCACTGTTAAATTTCTAGGTATGTCCTGAGACATAAAACATGCACACGGTCTTTTTGTACCAGGTTTAAGCTAAGCACGCCCCTGCGTGCAGAGTAATGATGTGATTTATTGGGAAATAGAAACACAGAAAATAGGTGCAGGAGTAGGCCATTCAGCCCTTCGAGCCTGCACCACCATTCAATAAGATCATGGCTGATCATTCCCTCAGTACCCCTTTCCTGCTTTCTCTCCATACCCCTTGATCTCTTAGCCATAAGGGCTATATCTAACTCCCTCTTGAATATATCCAATGAACTGGCATCAACAACTCTCTGCGGCAGGGAATTCCACAGGTTAACAACTCTCAGTGAAGAAGTTTCTCCTCATCTCAGTCCTAAATGGCCTACCCCTTATCCTAAGACTAAGTTCCCTGGTTCTGGACTTCCCCAACATCGGGAACATTCTTCCCGCATCTAACCTGTCCAGTCTCGTCAGAATCTTATACATTTCTGAGATCCCCTCTCATCCTTCTAAACTCCAGTGTATAAAGGTCCAGTGGCCCTCTGACACTCACCAACTGGGTTTGCACAAATTATGGCCACTACATTGAGCTATCGCAGCTTGAGTCTGCAGAAAGGAGTATTGGTTATACTTGAATTTGAAAGCGTAGAGGGCCTAACACAAATACCAAGTGCGATTCTTCCCTGACCCTCAATGGTCCAAGTCAGACAATCCAAACAAGTTTCATTACCAACACAATACTACGTCACCATTATATAATTCCTCAAAATAACTGCTTTTCAAACTGATGTGGACGGACTCCCTGTAAATACTGACACACTCCCGGGGACCCCCTATAAATACTGACACACTCCCGGGGACTCCCTGTATATACTGACACACTCCCGGGGACCCCCTATAAATACTGACACACTCCCGGGGACCCCCTGCAAATACTGACACACTCCCGGGGACCCCCTGCAAATACTGACACACTCCCGGGGTCCCCCTGTAAATACTGACGCAATTCTGGGGACCCCCTGTAAATAGTGACACACTCCCGGGGACCCCCTGGAAATACTGACGCACTCCTGGGGACCCCCTGTAAATACTGACACACTCCCGGGGACCCCCTGGAAATACTCACATACTCCTAGCTTCTGAAAGACAGCATTGCAGAAATTGCTTCTTTTATTATATAGCAACAAACATAATATGCACCAGTCAATAAATATAGGAAAATATTAAATACCGAGTTGTTGCGACACCTGAGGGAACTGAGGGAAATCCTTATTAGTCGGGAAATTGTGTTGGGGAAATTGATGGGATTGAAGGCCGATAAATCCCCAGGGCCTGATGGACTGCATCCCAGAGTACTTAAGGAGGTGGCCTTGGAAATAGCGGATGCATTGACAGTCATTTTCCAACATTCCATTGACTCTGGATCAGTTCCTATGGAGTGGAGGGTAGCCAATGTAACCCCACTTTTTAAAAAAGGAGGGAGAGAGAAAACAGGGAATTATAGACTGGTCAGCCTGACATCGGTAGTGGGTAAAATGATGGAATCAATTATTAAGGATGTCATAGCAGCGCATTTGGAAAGAGGTGACATGATAAATCCATGCTGACTTGGACCTGTGAAAGGGAAATCATGCTAGACAAATCTTCTGGAATTTTTTGAGGATGTTTCCAGTAGAGTGGACAAGGGAGAACCAGTTGATGTGGTGTATTTGGACTTTCAGAAGGCTTTCGACAAGGTCCCACACAAGAGATTAATGTGCAAAGTTAAAGCACATGGGATTGGGGGTAGTGTGCTGACGTGGATTGAGAACTGGTTGTCAGACAGGAAGCAAAGAGTAGGAGTAAATGGGTACTTTTCAGAATGGCAGGCAGTGACTAGTGGGGTACCGCAAGGTTCTGTGCTGGGGCCCCAGCTGTTTACATTGTACATTAATGATTTAGACGAGGGGATTAAATGTAGTATCTCCAAATTTGCGGATGACACTAAGTTGGGTGGCAGTGTGAGCTGCGAGGAGGATGCTATGAGGCTGCAGAGTGACTTGGATAGGTTAGGTGACTGGGCAAATGCATGGCAGATGAAGTATAATGTGGATAAATGAGAGGTTATCCACTTTGGTGGTAAAAACAGAGAGACAGACTATTATCTGAATGGTGACAGATTAGGAAAAGGGGAGGTGCAACGAGACCTGGGTGTCATGGTACATCAGTCATTGAAGGTTGGCATGCAGGTACAGCAGGCGGTTAAGAAAGCAAATGACATGTTGGCCTTCATAGCGAGGGGATTTGAGTACAGGGGCAGGGAGGTGTTGCTACAGTTGTACAGGGCCTTGGTGAGGCCACACCTGGAGTATTGTGTACAGTTTTGGTCTCCTAACCTGAGGAAGGACATTCTTGCTATTGAGGGAGTGCAGCGAAGGTTCACCAGACTGATTCCCGGGATGGCGGGACTGACATATCAAGAAAGACTAAATCAACTGGGCTTGTATTCACTGGAGTTCAGAAGAATGAGAGGGGATCTCATAGAAACATTTAAAATTCTGACGGGTTTGGACAGGTTAGATGCAGGAAGAATGTTCCCAATGTTGGGGAAGTCCAGAACCAGGGGTCACAGTCTAAGGATAAGGGGTAAGCCATTTAGGACCGAGATGAGGAGAAAATTCTTCACCCAGAGAGTGGTGAACCTGTGGAATTCTCTACCACAGGAAGTTGTTGAGGCCAATTCACTAAATATATTCAAAAAGGAGTTAGATGAAGTCCTTACTACTAGGGGGATCAAGGGGTATGGCGAGAAAGCAGGAATGGTGTGTACTGAAGTTGCATGTTCTGCCATGAACTCATTGAATGGCGGTGCAGGCTCGAAGGGCCGAATGGCTCTCCCTGCTCCAGGAACATAACTATTCATTAATGGGAACTCCAGGCACAGATTTATGCAGCTTTAATTGGTTACTGACTGATCTGAGACTTGAGGGGACCTTGCATTTTGTTAACTAGTTACAAATTGAATGAAAGAACACACTGGAGGGGCTGAATGGCCTACTCCTGTTCCTCTGTGACTGGAAATTGACCAAGTTGAGAATGAAAATGGAAGCACGATTCACCAATAAATTCTTAATAATTTAAAATGAATAGCAGGATGGCTGAGCGGGCATGGCGAGATTGTGCTTGTAATATTCTAGCCACAATCCATGATCTCACTCCCCGGCAGATATACTTCCACCCCCAGCAGCTTCAGTAAAGAATACAGGTCGTTAACATGCTATGCCAAACCATCTCAAATGATGCTTCACACGATGAATTATTTTAAAGTAATCTTTCTGCACCAGCTACATCGGCAGAAGGACAATGGTTCCACGTAACCACGGTTACAGCCTTACCGTGTTTATAAACTCCAATGAGCAAGGACTTGTCCGAGTCTCCGCCCCACCAGTCCACTGGTACATCATTGTAGTCAACCTCAGGAATCCAGACTTCCAGCTTACTGTACCCCAGGGTGTGGGGAAGAGACAGAGAGAGAGAGACAGACGGGACAGGCCCGAGACAGAGAGAGAGAGACAGACGGGACAGGCCCGAGAGGGCGAGAGAGAGACAGGACGACCCAGAGAGAGTGAGAGACAGAGGGAGAGACAGGCGGGACAGGCCAGAGAGGGCAAGACAGAGACAGGACGACCCAGAGAGAGATAGAGACAGACAGAGGGATAAGCCAGAGAGGGCGAGGCAGCAAAAGACAGGACGAGCCAGAGAGAGACAGACAGGGTGAATCAGAGCGAGAGACAGGGCGAGCGAGAGACAGGGCGAGCGAGAGACAGGGCGAGCGAAAGACAGGGCGAGCGAGAGACAGGGCGAGCGAGAGCAAGTGAGCCACAACGAGAGAGAGCGAAATTCAGGGCGAGAGAGAGGGCGAGCGAGAGACAGGGCGAGCGAGAGCGAGTGAGAGACAGGGTGAGCCACAACGAGAGAGAGCGAAATTCAGGGCGAGAGAGAGGGCGAGCCAGAAAGCAAGAGAGAGGGCGAGCCAGAGCGAGAGAGCCAGAGAGGGAGCGAGCGAGCGAGCCAGGGCGAGAGAGGGAGCGAGTGAGCGAGCGAGGGAGTGAGCGAGCGAGGGAGAGAGCGAGGGAGGGAGAGAGCGAGGGAGGGAGAGAGCGAGGGAGGGAGAGAGCGAGGGAGGGAGAGAGCGAGGGATGGAGGGAGCGAGGGAGGGAGAGAGCGAGGGAGGGAGGGAGGGAGCGAGGGAGGGAGAGAGCGAGGGAGGGAGAGAGCGAGGGAGGGAGAGAGCGAGGGAGGGAGGGAGAGAGCGAGGGAGGGAGAGCGAGGGAGGGAGAGCGAGGGAGGGAGAGAGCGAGGGAGGGAGAGAGCGAGGGAGGGAGAGAGCGAGGGAGGGAGAGAGCGAGGGAGGGAGAGAGCGAGGGAGGGAGAGAGCGAGGGAGGGAGAGAGCGAGGGAGGGAGAGAGCGAGGGAGGGAGAGAGCGAGGGAGGGAGAGAGCGAGGGAGAGAGAGAGCGAGGGAGAGAGCGAGGGAGGGAGAGCGAGGGAGGGAGAGAGCGAGGGAGGGAGAGAGCGAGGGAGGGAGAGAGCGAGGGAGGGAGAGAGCGAGGGAGGGAGAGAGCGAGGGAGGGAGAGAGCGAGGGAGGGAGAGAGCGAGGGAGGGAGGGAGAGAGCGAGGGAGGGAGGGAGAGAGCGAGGGAGGGAGGGAGGGAGAGAGCGAGCGAGGATGAGCGAGAGTGAGAAAGAGCGAGAGACAGAGAGAAAAAAATTCCATTAGAAATCATTTATTAATTAAAATCAGTAACTAGTGTGAATAGAGAGTTCTCATACACCAGCCCTCAGCAGAGAACAGCTGCATTGCTTCGAATGCTAACTCTAAGGAACAGGAGATGACCATTCAGCCCCGAGAGCTTGTTCCGTTGTTCTAATTGATCATGGCTGGTCTGTACTCAACCCCAATTACCCACCTTTGCTTCATATCCTTTGATAACCTTACCCAACAAACATCTATTAATTTCAGTGTTGGGAAACAGCGGCCAATATTCACACAGCTGATAACGACCCACTATACAGATGGACGGAATCGTGGGACGCAGGCAACATAAAGAACCGACAGCTCCTCACTGACCCACCAGCAGAGGTCCCTGGCCTCGCCTTCCCTCGGAGACAGTGGGCAGCGAGTGCTTGACCCAATCCACATGGGGCACGGACGCTGCACCCACCTGCTCCACACGGGGAAGGTGAGGGACGGCCCGAAGTGCGACTATGGCCCTGAGTCCCAGACCCTGGAACACCTCACATCATCCGGCCCACTGAGATCTGTGGGTCCCAGACCCTGGAACACCTCACATCGACCGGCCCACTGAGATCTGTTGCAGGAGGCATCTCATTTCTCCACTCAGCATCTCAGGAGGCCCTTGAATGGAGATCAAAATACACATCCCATCATAAGCTTTGCCCGTCATATGAAAAGTCTTGACTGTTTCAATTGACTCCCAGCATCCACAGCTTTCTGGGGCAAGAATTTCCCAATTTCACTCCCGAACGGCCTGGCCCTAACTTTAAGATTTTGTCCCCTAGTTCTGGACTTCCTCGCCAGTGGAAATACCTTCTCTCCATTAATCATCTTAAATACCTCAATTAGATCACCCCTCAGCCCTCTGCACTTGAGGGAATACAAGCCCCATGTATGCAATCTGTCCTCGATTTAACCCTTCACACGAAGGAACTTGTGGCAAATGTTGATGCAACTACTGGTGTAGATTTTATATGTACTGGTGTTAAAATAACCCCAGGCTTAGGGCCTACAATGGTGTTAAATGTCCTTAGCGTTTTTAATATAATTATATTTCTCCTTTTCCACCAAATTTCACTGCTGAAGTTACTGACTCTTTGCTGAGTTACAGGTTTATAGTTACTATTACCTCACTCAAGGACCATTTTTCAGCTGTGTGTCAGAAAACTGTTCAACAGCAACTGGCATTGGTGCAACACTTTGAATCATCGAATCACACAGCGTAGAAGGAGGCCATTCGGCCCATCGAGCCTGTGCCGGCTCTGTGACAGAGCGATCCAATTAGTCCCATTTCCCTGCTCTTTCCCCAAAGCCCAGCAAATTTTTCGCTTTTCAAGTATTTATCCAATTCTCTTGTTAAAGTCATTGCTGAACCTGCTTCCACCGCCCTTTCAGACAGCGCATTCCACATCACAACAACTCGCTGCATTAAAAAGTCTCCTTATCTTCCTCCTGCTTCTTTTGCCAATGACCTTAAATCCGTGACCTCTGGTTACTGACCCTTCTGCCACTGGAAACAGTGTCTCCTTATTTATTCTATTAAAACCCTTTATAATTGAACATAGAAGAACCTCCCAAATAAAATGCAATAGAGTCCAATCCCATCTTCATCCAATATTACACATCATTTTCCAGAAGGGGAAGAATCCTGGCCAACTTTAAGCCCTTACCTATGGTTTCCCATTCACCTTTTGGTTAAAACTGGGAACCTCATTTGAAACAAGGAATCGGACAATTCTTTTACCCAGAGCAGTTTTGCCATTTGACGTACCTCGCATCGATACCATCCAAAGCTTTGTCAGCAGCCTCTCCCAGCACCTCCTGCTTGAGGTAATACAGCATCCGGACTCTCAGTAAGACCCTGAGTAACCACACAAAGCAAAACAAAATCAAGCTCGAGACAGAATGGGGCAGAAACAAGTCCTGGTTATTTATACATTGTCTCTCCCGTAGACCAGCGCTTTCCAAGTGGGAGAGGATGTTGCTGAGTAGGAGTGAGCTCCAGTCCTACAACAGCGTGACTGACTCTCAAATGACCATGGCAGTGGCTGAGCAAACCACTCCATTGTATCAAACTAGTAGAAAAGACAGACTCCGATGATCCAAGAACAAATGTCACCACCTTCTGAGCAACAAATGCTGACTGTGCCGAGTGCCACTATGCCAAGTGCCACCTGCACCCACCCACCCTGTGGTCAGGCCCACGCCCCTTCCCCCCCCCCCCAC
Organism: Pristiophorus japonicus; assembly: GCF_044704955.1. Classification (NCBI taxonomy): domain Eukaryota; kingdom Metazoa; phylum Chordata; class Chondrichthyes; family Pristiophoridae; genus Pristiophorus; species Pristiophorus japonicus. The sequence goes on along the minus strand of NC_091988.1, from coordinate 205,686,811 downwards.
CCACACCGTGCCCCCACCCCCAGTCCGACCTACAAGCACTCCCCCAGGGGCCCCCGTGCACTCACTTGTTGCAGTGCTGTTTGAGATGTTTCTTATAGCCGTCATCATGGAAGAGCACATCTGGGTTACAGCTGGTCACCCAATCAGCGTTCTTCACCTCGGGCTGGGACAGCGGGGTCTTTACCTTCTTGCCTTTCCTCCCCCTGGGTACAGGTGCTGATAACCCTGGAAGGAAATGGTCCACGGCCTCGAATTACTGAATGTTCCGATCCACAATATCAATTACATTTCAGTTGCAGCATCTCCCTTTGTGCTGTTACCCTCACCCACTTCCTTCTCAGACACACAACCTTCCGACAAAGGGTCTCCACCCAAAAGTTTTCAGCATTTTCTGCTTTTATTTCATATTTACAAAATTTGTGGGAGGTTCCCGATTCAAAAAAGGATGCTAGAAACAGATTCAATAGTAAGTTTCAAAAGGAAATTCAATAAATACTTGAAAAGTAAGAATTTGTAGGGTTATGGGGAAAGAGCAAGGAAGTGGAACTGATCGGATCGCTCTTTCAAAGAGTTGGCACAGGCTCGATGGGCTGAATAGCCTCCTTCTGTGCTGTAAGATTCTATGATTCTTAACTCCGCATTAAATGTTTGGAATACAGCTTTCACTTAAAGGCTGGGGTACAAGGTCTGGGTCCTTTAGTGTCAAATGCAGCCCATCTCTATCATATCTTGTATTCTGTGTCAGTCTTTACGGTAGAGGACACTAACAATATTCCAACAGTGGATAATCTAGGGGCTATAGGGGGGTGAGAGGAGGAGCTTAACACAATCACAATCACTAAGGAGGTGGTACTCAGTAAGATAGTGGGACTAAAGGCAGATAAATCCCCTGGACCTGATGGCTTGCATCCTAGGGTCTTAAGAGAAGTAGCGGCAGGGATTGTGGATGCATTGGTTGTAATTTACCAAAATTCCCTGGATTCTGGGGAGGTCCCAGCAGATTGGAAAACTGCAAATGTAACGCCCCTATTTAAAAAAGGAGGCAGACAAAAATCAGGAAACTATAGACCAGTTAGCCTAACATCTGTGGTTGGGAAAATATTGGAGTCCATTATTAAAGAAACAGTAGCAGGACATTTGGAAAAGCATAATTCAGTCAGGCAGAGTCAGCATGGATTTATGAAGGGAAAGTCATGTTTGACAAATTTGCTGGAATTCTTTGAGGATGTAACAAACAGGGTGGTTAAAGGGGAACCAGTCGATGTGGTGTATTTGGACTTCCAGAAGGCATTTGACAAGGTGCCACATAAAAGGTTACTGCACAAGATAAAAAGTTCACAGGGTTGGGGGTAATATATTAGCATGGATAGAGGATTGGCTAACTAACAGAAAACAGAGAGTCGGGATAAATGGTTCATTCTCTGGTTGGCAACCAGTAACCAGTGGGGTGCCGCAGGGATCAGTGCTGGGACCCCAACTATTTACAATCTATATCAATGACTTGGAAGAAGGGACTGAGTGTAACGTAGCCAAGTTTGCTGACGATACAAAGATGGGAGGAAAAGCAATATATGAGGACACAAAAAATCTGCAAAAGGACATAGACAGGCTAAGTGAGTGGGCAAAAATTTGGCAGATGGAATATAATGTTGTTAAGTGTGAGGTCATGCACTTTGGCAGAAAAAAATCAAAGAGCAAGTTATTATTTAAATGGAGAATGACTGTAAAATGCCACAGTACAGCAGGAACTGGGGGTATTTGTGCATGAAACATAAAAGGTTAGTATGCAGGTACAGCAAATGTTCAGGAAGGCCAATGGTATCTTGGCCTTGATTGCAAAGGGGATGGAGTATAAAAGCAGAGAAGCCTTGCTACAGCTATACAGGGTATTGGTGAGGCCACACCTGGAATACTGAGTGCAGTTTTGGTTTCCATATTTACAAAAGGATATACTTGCTTTGGAGGCAGTTCAGAGAAGGTTCACTCGGTTGATTCCAGGGATGAGGGGGTTGGTGTATGAGGAAAGGTTGAGTAGGTTGGGCCTCTACTCACTGGAGTTCAGAAGAATGAGAGGTGATCTTATCGAAACGTATAAGATTATGAGGGGGCTTGACAAGGTGGATGCAGAGAGGATGTTTCCACTGATGGGGGAGACTAGAACTAGGGGGCACGATATCAGAATAAGGGGCTGCCCATTTAAAACAGTGATGAGGAGGAATTTCTTCTCTCAGAGGGTTGTATATCTGTGGAATTCGCTGCCTCAGAGAGCTGTGGAAGCTGGGACATTGAATAAATTTAAGACAGAAATACAGTTTCTTAAACAATAAGGGGTTATGGGGAGCGGGCGGGGAAGTGGAGCTAAGTCCATAATCAGATCAGCCATGACCTTATTGAATGGCGGAGCAGGCTCGAGGGGCCGTATGGCCTACTCCTGTTCCTATTTCTTATGTATGTTCTTATATACTCGGATAGCTCTGTTTTCAAAGGGCTGTTTTGGCCTCCTGGTGACTCACCATTTTAAGTCTCCCCTCCTGACCGGCTATAGAGTTCATAGAATCTTGTAACACAGAAAGAGACTATTTGGCTCATCATGCTTGTTCTAGGATACTAGGGTGCAGCCAATGCTGATTTTGATCATAGAATAGAATGATTACAGCACAGATGGATGCCATTCGGCCAGTCAAGCCCGTGCCGGCTCTCTGCAAGAACACCTCAGCTAGTCCCACTCCCCCCGCTCTTTCCCCGGGGCCCTGCAAATTTCTTTCCTTCAGATACTTATCCAATTCCCTTTTGAAAGCCACGATTGAATCTGCCTCCACCACCCTCTCAGGCAGCGCATTCCAGATGCTAACCACTCGCTGAGTAAAAAAGTTTTTCCTCATGTTGCCTTTGGTTTCTCTGCCAATCACCTTAAATCTGTGTCCTCTGGTTCACGACCTTTCCACCAATGGGAACAGTTTCTCTCTCTCTACTCTGTCCAGACCCCTCATGATTTTGAACACCTCGATCAAATCTCCTCTCGACCTTCTCTGCTCCAAGAAGAACAACCCCAGCTTCTCCAGTCTATCCCCGTAACTGAAGTCCCTCATCCCTGGAACCATTCTTGTAAATCTTTTCTGCTCCCTCTCGAAGGCCTTCACATTCTTCCTAAAGTGTGGTTCCCAGAATTGGATACAATACTCCAGTTGAGGCCGAACCAGTGTTTTATACAGGTTCATCACAACTTCCTTGCTTTTGTACTCTGTGCCTCTATTTATGAAGCCCAGGATCCCGTAAGCTTTTTTAACCGCTTTCTGAAGATGTAGAATCAGTTTGGGTGGAGATAAGAAATAATAAGGGGAAGAAGTAACTGGTGGGCGCAGTCTATAGGCCCCCTAACAGTAGCCACACTTTTGGACAGAGAATAAATTAATAATGGAGGTTTATAAGAAAGGTACGGCAATAATCATGGGCGATTTTAATCTTCATATTGATTGGACAAATCAAATTGGCCAAGGTAGCCTTGAGGAAGAGTTCATAGAGTGTATCCGGAATGGTTTCCTTGAACAGTACGTTGTGGAACCAACCAGGGAGCAGGCTATCTTAGATCTGGTGCTGTGTAATGAGACAGGATTAATAAATAATCTCGTAATAAAGGATCCTCTAGGAAAGAGTGATCATAGCATGGTTGAATTTAAAATTCAGTTGGAGGGTGAGAAAGTTGGATCTCAAACCAGTGTCCTGATCTTAAATAAAGGAGATCATAAAGGTATGATGGCAGCGTTGGCTAAAATGGACTGGGAAAATAGATTAAAGTGTACGATGGTTGATGAGCAATGGCAGACATTTCATAACTCTCAAGAAAAATATATTCCAGTGAGAAGGAAAGACTTTAAGAGAACATAAGAACAAAAGAAGTAGGAACAGGAGTAGGCCATCTAGCCCCTCGAGCCTGCTCCGCCATTCAACAAGATCATGGCTGATCAGGCCGTGGACTCAGCTCCACTTACCCGCCCGCTCCCCGTAACCCTTAATTCCCTTATTGGTTAAAAATCTATCTATCTGTGATTTGAATACATTCAATGAGCTAGCCTCAACTGCTTCCTTGGGCAGAGAATTCCACAGATTCACAACCCTCTGGGAGAAGAAATTCCTTCTCAACTCGGTTTTAAAATGGCTCCCCCGTATTTTGAGGCTGTGCCCCCTAGTTCTAGTCTCCCCGACCAGTGGAAACAACCTCTCTGCCTCTATCTTGTCGATCCCTTTCATTATTTTAAATGTTTCTATAAGATCACCCCTCATCCTTCTGAACTCCAACGAGTAAAGACCCAGTCTACTCAATCTATCATCATAAGGTAAACCCCTCATCTCCGGAATCAGCCTAGTGAATCGTCTCTGTACCCCCTCCAAAGCTAGTATATCCTTCCTTAAGTAAGATGACCAAAACTGCACGCAGTACTCCAGGTGCGGCCTCACCAATACCCTGGACAGTTGCAGCAGGACCTCTCTGCTTTTGTACTCCATCCCTCTCGCAATGAAGGCCAACATTCCATTCGCCTTCCTGATTACCTGCTGCACCTGCAAACTAACTTTTTGGGATTCATGCACAAGGACCCCCAGGTCCCTCTGCACCGCAGCATGTTGTAATTTCTCCCCATTCAAATAATATTTCCTTTTACTATTTTTTTCCCCAAGGTGGATGACCTCACACTTTCCGACATTGTATTCCATCTGCCAAACCTTAGCCCATTCGCTTAACCTATCCAAATCTCTTTGCAGCCTCTCTGTGTCCTCTACACAACCCGCTTTCCCACTAATCTTTGTGTCATCTGCAAATTTTGTTACACTACACTCTGTCCCCTCTTCCAGGTCATCTATGTATACAGTTGTAAACAGTTGTGGTCCCAGCACCGATCCCTGTGGCACACCACTAACCACCGATTTCCAACCCGAAAAGGACCCATTTATCCCGACTCTCTGCTTTCTGTTCGCCAGCCAATTCTCGATCCATGCTAATACATTTCCTCTGACTTCGCGTACCTCTATCTTCTGCAGTAACCTTTTGTGTGGCACCTTATCGAATGCCTTTTGGAAATCTAAATACACCACATCCATCGGTACACCTCTATCCACCATACTCGTTATATCCTCAAAGAATTCCAGTAAATTAGTTAAACATGATTTCCCCTTCATGTATCCATGTTGCGTCAGCTTGATTGCACTATTCCTATCTAGATGTCCCGCTATTTCTTCCTTAATGATAGCTTCAAGCATTTTCCCCACTACAGATGTTAAATTAACCGGCCTATAGTTACCTGCCCTTTGTCTGCCCCCTTTTTTTAAACAGAGGCGTTACATTAGCTGCTTTCCAATCCACTGGTACCTCCCCAGAGTCCAGAGAATGTTGGTAGATTATAACGAATGCATCTGCTATAACTTCCGCCATCTCTTTTAATACCCTGGGATACATTTCATCAGGACCAGGGGACTTGTCTACCTTGAGTCCCATTAGCCTCTCCAGCACTACCTCCCTAGTGATAGTGATTATCTCAAGGTCCTCCCTTCCCACATTCCTGTGACCAGCAATTTTTGGCATGGTTTTTGTGTCTTCCACTGTGAAGACCGAAGCAAAATAATTGTTTATGGTCTCAGCCATTTCCACATTTCCCATTATTAAATCCCCCTTCTCATCTTGTAAGGGACCAACATTTACTTTAGTCACTCTCTTCCATTTTATATATCGGTAAAAGCTTTTACTATCTGATTTTATGTTTTGCGCAAGTTTACTTTCGTGATCTATCTTTCCTTTCTTTATTGCTTTCTTAGTCATTCTTTGCTGTCGTTTAAAATTTTCCCAATCTTCTAGTTTCCCACTAACCTTGGCCACCTTATACGCATTGGTTTTTAATTTGATACTCTCCTTTATTTCCTTGGTTATCCACGGCTGGTTATCCCTTCTCTTACCGCCCTTCTTTTTCACTGGAATATATTTTTGTTGAGCACTATGAAAGAGCTCCTTAAAAGTCCTCCACTGTTCCTCAATTGTGCCACCGTTTAGTCTGTGTTTCCAGTCTACTTTAGCCAACTCTGCCCTCATCCCACTGTAGTCCCCTTTGTTTAAGCATAGTACGCTCGTTTGAGTCACTACTTCCTCACCCTCAATCTGTATTACAAATTCAACCATACTGTGATCACTCATTCCGAGAGGATCTTTTACGAGGAGATCGTTTATTCTTCCTGTCTCATTACACAGGACCAGATCTAAGATTGCTTGCTCCCTTGTAGGTTCTGTAACATACTGTTCTCAGAAACAATCCCGTATGCATTCTATGAATTCCTCCTCCAGGCTACCCCGTGCGATTTGATCAATCGATATGTAGGTTAAAATCCCCCATGATTACTGCCATTCCTTTTTCACATGCCTCCATTATTCCCTTGATTATTGCACGCCCCACCGTGAAGTTATTATTTGAGGGCCTATAAACTACGCCCACCAGTGACTTTTTCCCCTTACTATCTCTAATCTCCACCCACAATGATTCAACATTTTGTTCATTAGAGCCAATATCATCCCTCACAACTGCCCTGATATCATCCTTTATTAACAGAGCTACCCCACCTCCTTTCCCTTCTTGTCTATCTTTCCGAATTGTCAGATACCCCTGTATGTTTAATTCCCAGTCTTGGCCACCTGCAACCACGTTTCTGTAATGGCCACCAAATCATACCCATTTGTACTGATTTGTGCCGTCAACTCATTTACTTTATTTCGAATGCTGCGTGCGTTTAGGTAAAGTGTTTTAATACTAGTTTTTAAACCATGATTTTTAGTTTTGACCCCTCCTGCAGCCCCTTTATATTCATACATATTGTCCCTTCCTATCACCTTGTGGTTTACACTTACCCCAGTGCTACTCTGCTCTGTTGCCTCCTGCCTTTTGCATTCTTTCTTGGGGTCCTGTTCATCTGAGCTCTCACCCACTCTAACTCGCTCAGAGCCCTCTCCTGGGTTCCGAATACTCCTCGCATTGAGGCACCTAGCTTTCAGGCTTGCCTTTTTATTTAAACTTTGACCCTTTAGAATTTTGCTGTACAGTGGCCCTTTTTGTTTTTTGCCATCCGTGGCTAACGAAGGAAGTAAAGGATGGTATCAAATTCTTTAAAATTACATTCAATGTTGCCAAGGTTAGTGGGAGGCCAGAGGATTGGGAAATTTAAAAAAACAGCAAAGGACGACAAAAAAATAATGGATAGAAGATGAATTATGAGAGTAAACTAGAAAGAAATATAAAAGACAGTAAGAGCATCTATAGGTATATAAAAAGGAAGAGGGTGGCTACAGTAAACGTTGGTCCCTCAGAAGATGAGATTAGGGAATTAATAATGGAGAACAGGGAAATGGCAGAGGCTTTGAACAAATATTTTGTATCGGTCTTCATGGTAGAAGACACAAAAAAAATCACTATAATAGATAATCAAGGGGCTGTAGGGAGGGGGGAACTTAAACAAACACTATCACTAAAGAAAAAGTACTTGGTAAAATAATGGGACTAAAGGCGGACAAGTCCCCTGGACCTGATGCCTTGCATCCTCGGGTATTAAAAGAAGTGGCTGCAGAGATAGTGGACGCATTGGTTGTAAGTTCCCTGGATTCTGGGGCGGTCCCAGTGGATTGGAAAACCGTAAATGTAACCCACCTATTTAAAAAAGGAGGCAGACAGAAAGCAGGAAACTATAGACCAGTTCGCCTAACATCTATCATTGGAAAAATGCTGGAGTCCGTTATTTAGGAAGCAGTAGCAGGACATTTGGAAAATCATAATACAGTCAAGCAGAGACAGCATGGTTTTATGAAAGGGGGTTCTTTGAGGATGTAATGAGCAGGGTGATAAGGGGAACCAGTGGATGTGGTGTATTTGGATTTCCAGAAGGCATTCGTTAAGGTGCCACATAAAAGGTTACTGCACAAGATAAAAGTTCACGGGGTTGTGGGTAATATATTAGCACGGATAGAGGATTGGCTAACTAACAGAAAACAGAGAGTCGGGATAAATGGGGTGGCGCAGGGATCGGTGCTGGGGCCTCAACTATTTACAATCTATATTAATGACTTGGATGAAGGGACTGAGTGTAATGTAGCCAAGTTTGCTGGCGATACAAAGATGGGTGGGAAAGCAAGTTGTGAAGAGGACACAAAATATCTGCAAAAGGACATAGACAGGCTAATTGAGTGGGGAAACGTTTGGCAGATGGAGTATAACGTGGGAAAATGTGAGGTTATCCAATTTGGCAGGAAAAATAAAAAAGCAAATTACAATTTAAATGGAGAAGAATTGCTAAATATTGCAGTACAGAGGGACCTGGGGGTCCTTGTGCATGAAACACAAAACGTTAGTATGCAGGTACAGCAAGTAAACAGGAAGGCAAATGGAATGTTGGCCTTTATTGTAAGGGGGATAGAGTATAAAAGCAGAGAAGTCCTGCTACAACTGTACAGGGTATTGGTGAGGCCACACCTAGAGTACTGCGTACAGTTTTGGTCTCCGTATTTAAGGAAGGATATACTTGCATTGGAGGCAGTTCAGAAAAGGTTCACTAGATTGATTCCCGAGATGATGGGGTTGACTTATGAAGAAAGTTTGGGCCTATACTCACTGGAGTTTAGAAGAATGAGAGTGATCTTATTGAAACATATAAGAAGTTGAGGGGGCTCGACAATGTTTCCACTCGTGAGGGAATCTAGAACTAGGGGGCATAGTTTAAGAGTAAGGGGTCGCCCATTTAGAACTGAGATGAGGAGAAATTTCTTCTCTTAAAGGGTTGTAAATCTGTGGAATTCAATGCCCCAGAGAGCTGTGGAGGCTGGGTCATTGAATATATTTAAGATGGAGATAGACAGATATTTGAACGATAAGGGAGTGAAGGGTTATGGGGAGCGGGCAGGGAAGTGGAGCTGAGTCAAGATCAGATCAGCCATGATCTTCTTAAATGGTGGAGCAGGCTCGAGGGGCCAAATGGCCGACTCCTGCTCCTATTTCTTATTTCAACCTGCCCTGCCATCTTCAACGATTTGTACACATATACCCCTACATCTCTCTGTTCATGCACCCACTTTAGGATTGTATCCTTTCGTTTATATTGCCTCTCCTCTTTCTTCCTACCGAAATGTATCACTTCGCACATTTCTTAAATTCCATCTGACACATTCGCGCCCATTTCACCAGTCTATCTCTCCTCTTCACTGTTCACTATACTTCCAAGTTTTATGTCATCTACAAATTTTGAAATTGTGCCCTGTACACCTAAGTCCAGGTAATTAATATATATATATATATATATATATATAGATATCAAAAGAAAAGCAGTGGTCCCAGTACTGACCCCTGGGAACACCACTGTATACCTTCCTCCAGTCCGAAATACAACCGTTCACCACTACTCCCTGTTCCCTGTCAATTTCATATCCATGCTGCCACTGTCCTTTTGATTCCATGGGCTTCAACTTTGCTGGCAAGCCGATTATGTGGCACTTTATCAAATGCCTTTTGGAAATCCACGTACACATCAATCAAATTGACCTCATCAACCCTCTCTGTTACCTCATCAAAAAACTCAACCAAGTTAGTTAAATACAATTTGCCTTTAACAAATCCGTGCTTAGAACATAAGAAATAGGAGCAGGAGTAGACTATTCGGCCCCTCGAGCCTGCTCCGCCATTCAATAAGATCATGGCTGATCTGATCATGGACTCGGCTCCACTCCCCTGCTTGCTCCTCATAACCCTTTATTCTCTTATCGATCAAAAATCTGTCTATCTCCGCCTTAAATATACTCAATGACCCAGCCTCCACAGGCACACAGATTTACAACCCTCTGAGAAGGAATTCCTTCTCATCTCAGTTTTAAATGTGCGGCCCCTTATTCTGAGACTATGCCCTCTAGTTTTAGTTTCCCCTATGAGTGAAAATATCCTCTCTTTATCCACCTTGTCGAGCCCCCTCATTATCTTATATGTTTCGATAAGATCACCTCTCATTCTTCTGATGAGTAGAGGTCCAATTTACTCAACCTATCTTCATAAGTCAACCTCCTCATCTCCAGAATCAATCGAGTGAACCTTCTCTGAACTGCCTCCAATGCAAGTATATCCTTCCTTTAAGTACGGAGACCAAAACTGTACGCAGTACTCCAGGTGTGGCCTCACCAATACCCTGTACAGTTGTAGCAGGACATCGCTGCTTTTATATTCTATCCCGCGTGCTGGCTTTCCTTAATTAATCCATACTTGTCCAAGTGACTATTAATTTTATCCCTGATTATCGTTTGTAAGAGCTTATCCTTGCACCTTTTTTTTTTAAAAACAAGGTTGTAACATTTGAAATTCTCCAGTCCTCTGGCACCTGCCCCGTATCCAAGGAGGATTGGAAGATTATGGTCAGGACCTCCGCAATTTATACCTTTATTTCCCTCAGCATCCTAGGATGCATCCCATCCAGTCCTGGTAACTTATCTACATTAAGTATAGCCAGCCTTTCTAGTAACTCCTCTTCATTAATTTTGATCCCATCCAGTATGTCAACTACCTCCCTCTTTGGCAACATCTTCTTCCTTGGTAAAGGCAGATGCAAAGTACTCATTTAGTACCTCATCCATGCTCTCTGCCTCCATGCGTACGTCTCCATTTTGGTCCCTAATCGGCCCCACCCCTCCTCTTACTACCCAATGAGTCAGTATTTCAAATGGCCTAGACTCCAGTACTCTCTGCAGAACAGGGTCCCAGTGTCCCCACTCCTAACCCCTGGTTGGGATCAGTACTTTCTGCACAACTGACAAAGCGACGATACATGCAAGACACCAGCCCGGGGCCACTCACAGCTCACCTCCCAGTCACTGCCTCCTCCCTCAATCCACAGACCATCCGCTCTGGGAGCTTCACATAACTGCACAAATGTTCACACACAATACCAACCATCTGCTTCCGATCTACATCGGAACTACCAAATAGAATCCCATTTTCCAGCACTTTCCCAGTGCCCTTGAACATTTAGAATCATAGAATGGTTACAGTACAGAAGGAGGCCATTTGGCCCATCGAGCCCGTGCCGGCTCTCTGCAAGAGCACTTCAGCCAGTCCCACTCCCCAACCCTTTCACTCTTAATCATCATCATCACGTTGTAACCGACTCAACTTCAACTTGGGAAAACGTTTTCCGTATTTGAATAGCCTTGTGTGTCTGGAAATGAAATCTTCTCTCAGCCCCCAGTACTAATCCGGAGTTTGGGTTTATGTTGCACGCGAAAGATTCGAGGGAAGGCAGGATTGGGATTGAGGTCCTGAACTATAAGCTCAGAGTAAATCTGCCCCGGGGGACCTCGTACCCGAGTGATTGTGCAGTGCTTGATTCTGTCCATCCTTTGTGGGAGTAATAAGGTCCCAGATGAAGCTTTTAATCTTCTCGTCCCCTTTGTAGTGTTTCAGACAATAAACCAGGAGAGTGCGACAAATGGTCTCCATGTCCTTCTCCGTCAGGTGCCACTTGAATCGTCCGTGCGACAGGATATCCTTCCATCGTCCCCACCTGCAACACAGCAGGACGACAGCACTTTAGATGACAGCTTTATTCAAACAGCAGCCTGCAATGTGCCACCAATTCCGAACACAACACTAGCACGTGGAAATGTTAGGCTGCAGCTGTAAACTCAAAGGCGTTTCCACTTTGCAATGTAACTCCAGAGTCAGGTCCTACTCGGTAACAGGCCAGACGCTGCGGGGGGGAGGGGGTGATTGGGGAACGGGTCGGGGCGGTGATTGAGGAACGGGGAGGGGCGGTGATTGGGGAACGGGGAAGTGATTGGGCAGCGGGGGGGGTAATTAGGGAGCGTGGGGGGGGGGGGGGGGGGAGATTGGGCAGCGTGGGGGAAGATTAGGGAGAGGGGGATTGGGGGAAGCGGGGTGATTGGGGGGAGCGGGGTGATTGGGGGGAGCGGGGTGATTGGGGCGGGGGGGGGGGTGATTGGGGCGGGGGGCCAGGGCAGATCCCTCTGGGGTTTTTTTCGAACTCGAATTATATCGGCACTCAAAGGATATTTGCAAATGCAGCTACAATACTTCCCATTGGTGAGTGACGAGGAAGGCATTAACAGTGGACCAGGCTTCCAAGCTAATGGATGAGCTAGTACAGAAGCAGTTTTACTCTGTACTGATTACAGTACGGGATGTTAGCATCGGGAAGTGCAAGAGTTCTCATTTCTAGACCCAGTGTCAGCGACAGGGAGAAGACCTTTTACAGAAGCCAAACTGAAAGGGGTGTGATCATGACTCAAACTCTGACATTTGGTCCACTTCACAAAAGTTCATCAATAGCCCCAGTAACCATGAGTCACAGAAACAAGTGGAATTAGAAAAGCGAGGTTTGCGTGTCCAGTTTACCATCTGGGCCAGGGGCAACCCTACTCAGCATCGTGCTTCCTGCAGCCAGCAAAGTATTTCTTCCGGAGTGATACTCACAAACCCCTCTCCCCTTCTGTACCTCTGATCTACCATGGTTGGCCTCACCCACTCTGACCGCAGGAAGCAGGACACGCATCGAATCCTGATTCACAAAGGAAATTGTTCCTCCTCCACCCATTTCCTAGCTAATAAGGTGGATGTAAAAGATCCCATGGCACTATTTTGAAGAAGAGCAGGGGAGTTCTCCCCGGTGTCCTGCCCAACATTTATCCCTCAACCAACATCACTCATACAGATTATCTGGCCATTATCATGTTGGTGTTTGTGGGATCTTGCTGTGCGCAAATTGCCGCCGTGTTTCACACATTACAACAATTACTGCACTTCAAAAGGACATCATTGTCTGTGAAGCGCTTTGCGACATCCGGAGGTTGTGAACGGCATTATAGAATTACAAGTTCTTTCTTAGAAATATAGAAACATAGAAAATAGGTGCAGGAGTAGGCCATTCGGCCCTTCGAGCCTGCACCACCATTCAATAAGATCATGGCTGATCATTCCCTCAGTATCCCTTCCTGCTTTCTCTCCATACCCCTTGATCCCTTTAGCCGTAAGGGCCACATCTAACTCCCTCTTGAATATATCCAATGAACTGGCCTCAACAACTCTCTGCAGCAGGGAATTCCGCAGGTTAACAACTCTCTGAGTGAAGAAGTTTCTCCTCATCTCAGTCCTAAATGGCCTACACCTTATCCTAAGACTGTGTCCCCTGGTTCTGGACTTCCCCAACATCGGGAACATTCTTCCCGTATCTAACCTGTCCAGTCCCGTCAGAATCTTATACGTTTCTATGAGATCCCCTCTCATCCTTCTAAACTGCAGTGAATAAAGGCCCAGTTGATCTAGTCTCTCCTCATATGTCAGTCCAGCCATCCCTGGAATCAGTCTGGTGAACCTTCGCTGCACTCCCTCAATAGCAAGAACGTCCTTTCTCAGATTAGGGGACCAAAACTGAACACAATATTTCAGGTGAGGCCTCACTAAGGTCCTGTACAACTGCAGTAAGACCTCTCTGCTCCTATACTCAAATCCCCTAGCTATGAAGGCCAACATACCATTTGTCTTCTTCACCGCCTGCTGTACCTGCATGCCAACTTTCAATGACTGATGAACCATGACACACACCCAGATCTCGTTGCACCTCCCCTTTTCCTAATGTGCCGCCATTCAGATAATATTCTGCCTTCGTGTTTTTGCCTCTAAAATGGATAACCTCACATTTATCCACATTATACTGCATCTGCCATGCATTTGCCCACTCACCTAACCTGTCCAAGTCACCCTGCAGCCTCTTAGCGTCCTCCTCACAGTTCACACCGCCACCCAGTTTAGTGTCATCTGCAAACGTGGAGATATTACACTCAATTCCTTCATCTAAATCGTTAATGTATATTGTAAAGAGCTGCCGCCCCAACACTGAGCCCTGCGGCACTCCACTAGTTAGTGCCTGCCATTCTAAAAAGGACCCATTTATCCCGACTCTCTGTTTCCTGTCTGCCAACCAGTTCCATATCCACGTCAGTACATTACCCCCAATACCATGTGCCTTGATTTTGCACACCAATCTCTTGTGCGGGACCTTGTCAAAAGCCTTTTGAAAGTCCAAATAAACCACATCCATTGGTTCCCCCTTGTCCATTCTGCTAGTTACATCCTCAAAAAATTCCAGAAGATTCGTCAAGCATGATTTCCCTTTCATAAATCCATGCTGACTTGGACTGATCCTGTCACTGCTTTCCAAATGCGCTGCTATTTCATCCTTAATGATTGATTCCAACATTTTCCCCACTACTGATGTCAGACTAACCGATCTATAATTACCCGCTTTCTCTCTCCCTCCTTTTTAAAAAGTGGTGTTACATTAGCTACCCTCCAGTCCATAGGAACTGATTCAAAGTTGATAGACTGTTGGAAAATGATTACTAATGCATCCACTGTTTCTAGGGCCACTTCCTTAAGTACTCTGGGATGCAAACTATCAGGCCCTGGGGATTTATCGGCCTTCAATCCCATCAATTTCCCTAACACAATTTCCCGCCCAATAAGGATATCCTTCAGTTCCTCCTTCTCACTAGACCCACTGTCCCCGAGTACATCTGGAAGGTTATTCATGTCTTCCTTCGTGAAGACAAAACCGAAGTATTTGTTCAATTGGTCTGCCATTTCTTTGTTCCCCATTATAAATTCACCTGAATCCGACTGCAAGGGACCTACGTTTGTCTTCACTAATCTTTTTCTCTTCACATATTTATAGAAGCTTTTGCAGTCAGGTTTTATGTTTCCTGCAAGCTTCCTCTCGTACTCTATTTTCCCCCTCTTAATTAAACCCTTAGTCCTTCTCTGTTGAATTCTAAATTTCTCCCAGTCCTCAGGTTTGTTGCTTTTTCTGGCCAATTTATATGTCTCTTCCTTGGTTTTAACACTATCCTTAATTTCCCTTGTTAGCCACGGTTGAGCCACTTTCCCCGTTTTATTTTTATTCCAGACAGGGATATACAATTGCTGAAGTTCATCCATGTGATCTTTAAATGTTTGCCATTGCTTATCCACCATTAACCCTTTAAGTATCCTTTGCCAGTCTATTCTAGCCAATTCACCTCATACCGTTGAAGTTACCTTTCCTTAAGTTCAGGACCCTAGTTTCCGAATTAACTGTGTCACTCTCCATCTTAATAAAGAATTCTACCATATTATGGTCACTCTTCCCCTAGGGGCCTCGCACAACAAGATTGCTAATTAGTCCCATCACCCAGTCTCGGATGGCCAACTCTCTAGTTGGTTCCTCGACATATTGGTCTAGAAAACCATCCCTAATACACTCCAGGAAATCCTCCTCCACCGTATTGCTACCAGTTAGGTTAGCCCAATCAATATGTAGATTAAAGTCGCCCATGATAACTGCTGTACCTTTATTGCACACATCCCTAATTTCTTGTTTGATGCTGTCCCCAACCTCACTACTACTGTTTGGTGGTCTGTACACAACTCCCACTAGCGTTTTCTGCCCTTTGGAATTCCGCAGCTCCACCCATACCGATTCCATATCATCCAAGCTAATGTCCCTCCTTACAATTGCATTAATTTCCTCTCTCCTTTTCCTCTCTGTCTATCCTTCCTAAATGTTGAATACCCCTGGATGTTGAGTTCCCAGCCTTGGTCACCCTGGAGCCATGTCTCCGTGATGCCAATTACATCATACCCGTTAACTGCTATCTGCGCAGTTAATTCGTCCACCTTATTCCGAATACTCCTCGCATTGAAGCACAGAGCCTTCAGGCTTGGCTTTTTAACATACTTTGCCTCTTTAGAATTTTGCTGTAATGTGGCCTTTTTTGTTTTTTGCCTTCGGTTTCTCTGCCCTTCACTTTTACTATTCTCCTTTCTATCTTTTGCTTCTGCCTCCATTTTATTTCCCTCTGCCTCCCTGCATAGGTTCTTCGAACTGCTTCAGTTTATATCCAATTAAATCCAGGAGGAATCCCTTGCACACTCACCCGAATATCAGCAGGTTCTTTTCCACCCGAAAGCACTCTGCCCGGAGGTACCGACGAGTCTTGTCATGAAGACGGCGAGACCTTGAAGGTCTATCTTCGCTATCGCTGTCCAGCTCCGAGAACTCCATCAACTCATCATCCTCAAATGAATTGTAGTGCTTGGTCTGTTTGCGGACGCGTGGTGTGTCGATCACCAAGCTGTCCTGTAACAGAGATGAGAATCATTACTCCCTCGACACTCACTCCATCCCCCCAGCTTGTTATTAAGATTCAACACGACCATGTGCTACCTTGGTGCTCTGTTAGACCATGAGCTTCTAAACCCCATCATCTTTCCGTCAACAAGACCACTTATTTCTAACTCCATCCCTACTTTAGTGGCTTCACGGATTCCATTTGACACCTGCAGACTCATTTCTTCCAATTCTCTCCCTGCTGGCCTTCCGTCGCCTTTGCTCCAACTTATCCAAAATGTAGTTGCTCGCATCCTGCCCCACACTAAGTCCCGCTCCTCCATCACTCCTGTCCTTGCTGAGCTACACTGACTTCCTGACCTCCAACTCGTTAAATTGCAAATCCGCGTCTTCAGATGCCTCCCATGACCTTGGCAACATCCTCTTGACTTTCTCTTCCTCTGACCTTCTCCCCACCTCACCACTTATGGCAGAGCTTTTAGCCGCCTGTTCTCAGGCATTCCCCGCCCCCCCCTCGATCCTCTGCTTTAGCTTCTGTAGGAAAATGCGGCAACAATTCTGTCCGGACAATGCCCCACAGATGGCAATCAGATGATTGCAGTGTTTTGGTGAACTGGTTGAGGGACTGAATCATAGAGTGGTTAACAACACAGAAGGCCATTCGGCCCGTGCCGGCTCTCCGCAACAGCACTTCAGCTAGTGCCACTCCCCTGCCATTTCCCCATAGCCCTGCAAATGTAACTCTCCCCTTTTCTTCCAGCAGTGACACGAGACCTTTAAAACCCACCCGAATAGGCACATGGGGCACTGGTTTAATATTTCACTTTCAAGGATGTAAACCAACCATATCAGAGCCACGCCGATTCCAAGTCCGCAGTTCCATGCATCCACTTATTAAAACATAAATATCTCCAGTGGTGTTACACACAGGAAGTCAATACTAAATGTAGTCTTTAGGGAAAGTGGGATTAGGAAGTGGGTGATAATCAGACTGGGGAGCACCGATGTAATTTAGTCCCCACTTTAAAGTCATACATTGTCCTTATTTTTATATTTCCATTATGAATTCCTATGTCAACATTTATCCTGTAAACACGTCACGCTGTAAATACACCACCCTGCCAGTGGAGGCACAGGACGTGCACGCAGACAATATATTATATAAAAATACAGACAGACACACGCAAACACGTGTGGGCTATAATCTACCCAACTGTTTGACAATAATGTAGATTAATGTTTACGCCACATCCGTGATGCCCTGTCCGGACAAGTTTCTGATCTCTGCCATATCGCTGAGACACATGCTGGGTAGAGACTGAGCACCTCCCCGCAGAGAGTAAGGACGAGGAGAGACATAGCACGGCCAAAACCAGAGTTGCATTGGCAAAGATCTGCCTTCCGCATCACATGGTACACGGTTTAAAGAGAGACCAAGAGACAGATAGGGGCTGTTCCAGTACAGGGACCCCAGGTGAGTCATTAGGTCAGCTCGGGTCAGGTAGTAATCTGGCCATAGCACAGTAACCAATTCTAGAGCCACGACTGTCCCATTTTTAATGTTTTCAGAAATTATGACATGTGCGAGCCCTCGTCAAGAAAAGCACCGATGAAGCCACTTACTTTTCCATTTTTCAACTCTATATCCAGCTCTGCAATTTTGGCCCATTTCTGCCAGAAGTTGGGGTCATCTAAGGAGATGTCCGTTCTATTCCCTGAAGCCACAAAACTGGCCTGGAGCAGAAACAAATCACAGCAGAGTTGCAGAGGTGTTAAAAACAACAGCTCTTTATAATGGAGCTGTAAATACGACAAGTGACTAACAGATATAAAAAGGATCTGCAAATGATATTAAGATTACTCAGCCGGGGCAGTCCTGAACTTACAAAGGGAGGTCTGAGGAGAACAGAATTAAGTAGCACAACATGCGCACCTTCTCGATCCGACCTGTGAAGGAGCACCACACCGGTAGTGGGGCGAAAAGCAGCGGCCCAGGGAATCAGTACACCTTCCCGACCCGACCTGTGAGGGAACAACACCGGCACTGGGGAGAAAAGTGCAAGCAGCCATCGCCGGGAGCAGCGCGAGCAGGCACGAGACGGCGACAAAGGAGAACAGGGCGACGGCATTTGAGGTCACAGGAAAGCAAGGGAGTGATTGGTTAGTGAGTGTTTCTTTCTCTTTTCTTGCTTTAAATGAAGTGCCTTCGAATAGGGACTGGGATTAATAACTAAATCTAATTCATTAAATACACTAGAGATGGCAGGGCAGGTGGTGTGCTTCTGCAGCATGTGGGAGCTGGTTGACCCCATTGAGGTCCATCGCAACCACATCCGCAGCAAGTGTCTGCAGCTCGAGGAACTTGGGCTCCGTGTTGATGAGCTGGAGTCCGAGCTACAGACACTGCGACACATCAGGGAGGGGGAGACATAAGAAATAGGAGCAGGAGTCGGCCATTTGATCCCTCGAGCCTTTTCCACCACTCAATAAGATCATGGCTGATCTGATCATGGACTCAGCTCTAATTCCCTGCTCCGCTCCCCATAATCCTTTACTCCCTTATCGTTCAAAAATCTGTCTTTCTCCGCCTTTAATATATTCAATGACCCAGCCTCCACAGCTCTCTGGGGCAGAGAATTCCACAGATTTACAACCCTCTGAGAAGAAATTTCTCCTCATCTCAGTTTTAAATGGGCAGCCCCTTATTCTGAGACTATGTTCCCGAGTTTTAGTTTCCCATGCGATGGGCCTCAATGGGGTAAATTATAGACTGGTTAGCCTGACATCAGTGGTGGGGAAAATGTTGTAATCAATTATTAAAGATGAAATAGCAGCGAATTTGGAAAGCAGTGACAGGATCGGTCCAAGTCAACATGGATTTATGAAAGGGAAATCATGCTCGACAAATCTTGTGGAATTTTTTGAGGATGTAACTAGTAGATTGGACAAGGGAGAATCAGTGGATGTGGTGTATTTGGACTTTCAAAAGACTGGTGTGCAAAATCAAAGCACATGGTATTGGGGGTAATATACTGACGTGGATAGAGAACTGGTTGGCAGACAGGAAACAGAGAGTCGGGATAAACGGGTCCTTTTCAGAATGGCAGGCAGTGACTAGTGGGGTGCCGCAGGGCTCTGTGCTGGGACCCCAACTCTTTACAATATACATCAATGATTTGGATGAAGGAATTGAGTGTAATATCTCCAAGATGACACTAAACTGGGTGGTGGTGTGAGCTGTGAGGGGGACGCTAAGAGGCTGCAGGGTGACTTAGACAGGTTAGGTGAGTGGGCAAATGCATGGCAGATGCAGTATAATGTGGATAAATGTGAGGTTATCCACATTGGGGGCAAAAACGCGTAGACAGATTATCTGAATGGTGGAAGATTAGGAAAAAGGGAGGTGCAACGAGACCCGGGTGTCATGGTACATCAGTCATTGAAAGTTGGCATACAGGTACAGCAGGCGGTTAAGAAGGCAAATAGTATGTTGGCCTTCATAGCTAGGAGATTTGGGTATAGGAGCAGGGGGGTCTTACTGCAGTTGTACAGGGCCTTGGTGAGGCCTCGCCTGGAATATTGTGTTCAATTTTGGTCTCCTAATCTGAGGAAGAACGTTCTTGCTATTGAGGGAGTGCAGCGAAGGTTCACCAGACTGATTCCCAGAATGGCTGGACTGACATATGAGGAGAAACTGGATCAACTGGGCCTTTATACATTGGAGTTTAGAAGGATGAGAGGGGATCTCAAAGAAACATACAAGATTCTGACGGGGCGGGACAGGTTAGATGCGGGTAGATTGTTCCCGATGTTGGGGAAGTCCAGCAGCAGAGGACACAGTCTTAGGATAAGGGGTAGGCCATTTAGGACTGAGATGAGGAGAAACTTCTTCACTCAGACAGTTGTTAACCTGTGGAATTCTCTGCCGCAGAGAGTTGTTGATGCCAGTTTGTTAGATATATTCAAGAGGGAGTTAGATATGGCCCTTACGGCTAAAGGGATCAAGGGGTATGGAGAGAAAGCAGGAAAGGGGTACTGAGGGAATGATCAGCCATGATCTTATTGAATGGCGGAGCAGGCTCGAGGGGCCGTATGGCTGACTCGTGCTCCTATTTCTTATGTTTTTATGCTCGATGACGCTATGCTGTCTGAAGGCGAATGTGTTTTAACAGCATGCTGAAAACAGGCCCGAATGAACGCATTGAGCTCGGGTCGATGTAGAAACATAGAAACACAGAAAATAGGTGCAGGAGTAGGCCATTCGGCCCTTCGAGCCTGCACCGCCATTCAATGAGTTCATGGCTGAACATGCAACTTCAGTACCCGATTCCTGCTTTCTCGCCATACCCCTTGATCCCCTTAGTAGTAAGGACAACATCTAACTCCTTTTTGAATATATTTAGTGAATTGGCCTCAACAACTTTCTGTGGTAGAGAATTCCACAGGTTCACCACTCTCTGGGTGAAGAAGTTTCTCCTCATCTCGGTCTTAAATGGCTTACCCCTTATCCTTAGACTGTGACCCTGGTTCTGGACTTCCCCAACATTGGGAACATTCTTTCTGCATCTAACCTGTCTAAACCCATCAGAATTTTAAACGTTTCTATGAGATCCCCTCTCATTCTTCTGAACTCCAGTGAATACAAGCCCAGTTGATCCAGTCTTTCTTGATAGGTCAGTCCCGCCATCCCGGGAATCAGTCTGGTGAACCTTCGCTGCACTCCCTCAATAGCAAGAATATCCTTCCTTAGGTTCGGAGACCAAAACTGTACACAATACTCCAGGGTGTGGCCTCACCAATGCCCTGTACAACTGTAGCAACACCTCCCTGCCCGTGTACTCAAATCCCCTCGCTATGAAGGCCAACATGCCATTTGCTTTCTTAACCACCTGCTGTACCTGCATGCCAACCTTCAATGACTGATGTACCATGACACCCAGGTCTCGTTGCACCTCCCCTTTTCCTAATCTGTCACCATTCAGATAATAGTCTGTCTCTCTGTTTTTACCACCAAAGTGGATAACCTCACATTTATCCACATTATACTTCACCTGCCATGCATTTGCCCACTCACCTACCCTATCCAAGTCGCTCTGCAGCCTCATAGCATCTTCCTCGCAGCTCACACTGCCACCTAACTTAGTGTCATCCGCAAATTTGGAGATACTACATTTAAACCCCTTGTCTAAATCATTAATGTACAGTGTAAACAGCTGGGGCCCCAGCACAGAACCTTGCGGTACCCCACTAGTCACTGCCTGCCATTCTGAAAAGTACCCATTTACTCCTACTCTTTGCTTCCTGTCTGACAACCAGTTCTCAATCCATGTCAGCACACTACCCCCAATCCCATGTGTTTTAACTTTGCACATTAATCTCTTGTGTGGGACCTTGTCGAAAGCCTTCTGAAAGTACAAATATACCACATCAACTGGTTCTCCCTTGTCCACTCTACTGGAAACATCCTCAAAAAATTCCAGAAGATTTGTCAAGCATGATTTCCCTTTCACAAATCCATGCTGACTTGGACCTATCATGTCACCTCTTTCCAAATGCGCTGCTATGACATCCTTAATAATTGATTCCATCATTTTACCCACTACCGATGTCAGGCTGACCGGTCTATAATTCCCTGTTTTCTCTCTCCCTCCTTTTTTAAAAAGTGGGGTTACATTGGCTACCCTCCACTCGATAGGAACTGATCCAAAGTCAATGGAATGTTGGAAAATGACTGTCAATGCATCCGCTATTTCCAAGGCCACCTCCTTAAGTACTCTGGGATGCAGTCCATCAGGCCCTGGGGATTTATCGGCCTTCAATCCCATTAATTTCCCCAACACAATTTCCCGACTAATAAGGATTTCCCTCAGTTCCTCCTCCTTACTAGACCCTTTGACCCCTCTTATATCCGGAAGGTTGTTTGTGTCCTCCTCAGTGAATACTGAACCAAAGTACTTGTTCAATTGGTCTGCCATTTCTTTGTTCCCCGTTATCACTTCCCCTGATTCTGACTGCAGGGGACCTACGTTTGTCTTTACTAACCTTTTTCTCTTTACATATCTATAGAAACTTTTGCAATCCGTCTTAATGTTCCCTGCAAGCTTCTTCTCGTACTCCATTTTCCCTGCCCTAATCAAACCCTTTGTCCTCCTCTGCTGAGTTCTAAATTTCTCCCAGTCTCCGGGTTCACTGCTATTTCTGGCCAATTTGTATGCCACTTCCTTGGCTTTAATACTATCCCTGATTTCCCTTGATAGCCACAGTTGAGCCACCTTCCCTTTTTTATTTTTACGACAGACAGGAATGTACAATTGTTGTAGTTCATCCATGCGGTCTCTAAATGTCTGCCATTGCCCATCCACAGTCAACCCCTTAAGTATCATTCGCCAATCAATCCTAGCCAATTCACACCTCATACCTTCAAAGTTACCCTTCTTTAAGTTCTGGACCATGGTCTCTGAATTAACTGTTACATTCTCCATCCTAATGCAGAATTCCACCATATTATGGTCACTCTTCCCCAAGGGGCCTCGCACAACGAGATTGCTAATTAATCCTCTCTCATTACACAACACCCAGTCTAAGATGGCCTCCCCCCTGGTTGGTTCCTCGACATATTGGTCTCGAAAACCATCCCTTATGCACTCCAGGAAATCCTCCTCCACCGTATTGCTTCCAGTTTGGTTAGCCCAATCTATGTGCATAATAAAGTCACCCATTATAACTGCTGCATCCTTATTGCATGCACCCTTAATTTCCTGTTTGATGCCCTCCCCAACATCACTACTGCTATTTGGAGGTCTGTACACAACTCCCACTAACGTTTTTTGCCCTTTGGTGTTCTGCAGCTCTACCCATATAGATTCCACATCATCCAAGCTAATGTCCATTCTAGCTATTGCATTAATCTTCTCTTTAACCAGCAATGCTACCCCACCTCCTTTTCCTTTTATTCTATCTTTCCTCAATGTTGAATACCCCTGGATGTTGAGTTCCCAGCCCTGATCATCCTGGAGCCACGTCTCCGTAATCCCAATCACATCATATTTGTTAACATCTATTTGCAGTTAATTCATCCACCTTATTACGGATACTCCTTCCATAAAGACACAAAGCCTTCAGGCTTGTTTTTTTAACACCCTTTGTCCTTTTAGAATTTTGCTGTACAGTGGCCCTTTTTGTTTTTTGCCTTGGGTTTCTCTGCCCTCCACTTTTCCTCATCTCCTTTCTGTCTTTTGTTTTTGTCTCCTTTTTGTTTCCCTCTGTCTCCCTGCATTGGTTCCCATCCCCCTGCCATATTAGTTTAACTCCTCCCCAACAGCACTAGCAAACACTCTCCCGAGGACATTGGTTCCAGTCCTGCCCAGGTGCAGACCGTCCGCTTTGTACTGGTCCCACCTCCCCCAGAACCGGTTCCAATGCCCCAGGAATTTGAATCCCTCCCTGCTGCACCACTGCTCAAGCCACGTATTCATCTGCGCTATCCTGCGATTCCTACTCTGACTAGCACGTGGCACTGGTAGCAATCCCGAGATTACTACTTTTGAGGTCCTACTTTTTAATTTAGCTCCCAGCTCCTTAAATTCGTGGCTGTTCTTCCTCCCTTTTTAGAATGTCCTACACCCGCTCCGAGACATCCTTGACCCTTGCACCAGGGAGGCAACATACCATCCTGGAGTCTCGATTGCGGCCGCAGAAACGCCTATCTATTCCCCTTACCATTGAATCCCCTATCATTATCGCTCTCCCACTCTTTTTCCTGCCCTCCTGTGCAACAGAGCCAGCCACGGTGCCATGAACTTGGCTGCTGCTGCCCTCCCCTGATGAGTCATCCCCCTCAACAGTACTCAAAGCAGTGTATCTGTTTTGCAGGGGGATGACCACAAGGGACCCCTGCACTACCTTCCTTGCACTGCTCTTTCTGCTGGTCTTCCATTCCCTATCTGGCTGTGGACCCTTCACCTGCGGTAAGACCAACTCGCTACACGTGATACTCACGTCATTCTCAGCATTGTGGATGCTCCAGAGTGAATCCACCCTCAGCTCCAACTCCGCAACGCGGTCTGTCAGGAGCTGGAGGCGGATACACTTCCCGCACACGTAGTCGTCAGGGACACTGGAGTCGTCCCTGAGTTCCCACATGGTACAGGATTACCCAACATCCTTAGGGAGCACAGTCTCACTGCTCAACATGATGGATCTCACAAAGTGATCCCAGATTACCTCATGATCCACAGGAACAAGGACAGAGGCTGGACTAGCAAGATCGGTCATGGACTAGCAAGATCGGTCGTTCCATGTGGCCTCACATTCAACCCAGTCGGGGGACTCTGTGAGCAGGACTCCGAGGAACACTCCCCTCCCCCCCGCCCCAGGGAGAAATAGTCACTGAATTGGAGTAGTCAAGCCTCAAATTACATGTCTAAGACTCTCTAATATGTTAATTAAATGGAGAAAGTTAGCCAACTTTTTTAATTAATTTATTCCTTCCAGTGTTCCTCCTCTCCTCGTGGCAATGGCAAAAAAAGACTATTTCCTGGGGAGTCAGTGATGAGACGTCGACAATTTAAAATAATCAGTAGGAGAGTGAAGCGACGGATTCGGAGAAATGTCTTCACACACGGTTGTTGGAGCAGGGAATGGTTTGCCACAGGGAGGGGTTGAGGCAGAGACCATTGCATCTTTTAAGGGAAAGTGGATAAATATTTGAAGCAGAGGAAGATATAAGATTATGGGGAGAGCGCGGGTCAGTGGAATTAGTTTGGGATTGATACAGGGCTATGGAGAGAGTGGGGCAGTGGGATTAATACAGGACTATGTGGAGCGAGCGGGGCAGTGGGATTAGTTTGGGATTGATACAGGGCTATGGGGAGAGTGCGGGGCAGTGGGATTAGTTTGGGATTGGTACAGGGCTATGGGGAGAGCAGGGCAGTGGGATTAGTTTGGGGATTGATA
Source organism: Pristiophorus japonicus (assembly GCF_044704955.1). Taxonomy (NCBI): domain Eukaryota; kingdom Metazoa; phylum Chordata; class Chondrichthyes; family Pristiophoridae; genus Pristiophorus; species Pristiophorus japonicus. The sequence continues at coordinate 205,661,677 of NC_091988.1, read as the reverse complement.
CAGGGCTATGGGGAGAGTGCGGGGCAGTGGGATTAGTTTGGGGATTGATACAGGGCTATGGGGAGAGTGCGGGGCAGTGGGATTCGCTTGGGTTTACTCCAAAGAGCCGGCACAGAAACGACAGGACAAATGGCCTCCTTGGGTGCTATAAATTCTAAAGTTCTCCTCTGCTATGGTAGGATTCCTCCTGAATGTCTCTGCTGCTCACCCAGGTGGGTGATCGTCACGGATGTGGTGAGAAGATTGGACAGTGAATGTTGGCGGGTCATTCAATGATGGGGAAGGGGAGAGTGAACAGAACAACTGAGACCATCCATCCAATGCTCACATCAGGACACTTTCCAGCACAGGTCACTGGATAGCGGCGCAGCGTGGCTGCAGTGTGTACCATCTACAGCACCTCCCAAACCGTGGCCTCTACCACCTAGAAGGACAAGGGCAGCAGGCGTATGGGAACACCACCACCTCCATGTTCCCCTCCAAGTCACTCACCACACTGACATGGAAATATATTGCTGTTCCATCATTGTTGCTGGGTCAAAGTCCTGGAACCTCCTCACTAACAGCGTGGTGGGAGCACCTTCACCACACGGACTGCAGCAGTTCAAGGCAGCTCACCACCACCTTCTCAAGGGCAAATAGGGATGGGCAATAAATGCAGGCCTTGCCAGCGACGCCCACATCCCAGAAATGGAAAAGGAAAGCAACCAGGGGCCGGAACTTATCGATTTCCCAGCCCAAAGCACAAGCCAGAGGAAAACCATGGCTCCTTCAGGCATCTCTGTTGAGCAATCAAACTGGACACTTTTCTGTTCTGTATGGTTCAGTATCACACTGCGTCATGTGCTCACTGGTTCAGTATCACACTGTGTCATGTGCTCACTGGTTCAGTATCACACTGCGTCATGTGCTCACTGGTTCAGTATCACACTGTGTCATGTGCTCACTGGTTCAGTATCACACTGCGTCATGTGCTCACTGGTTCAGTACCACACTGGTCATGTGCTCACTGGTTCAGTACCACACTGTGTCATGTGCTCACTGGTTCAGTACCACACTGTGTCATGTGCTCACTGGTTCAGTATCACACTGTCATGTGCTCACTGGTTCAGTATCACACTGCGTCATGTGCTCACTGGTTCAGTACCACACTGGTCATGTGCTCACTGGTTCAGTACCACACTGTGTCATGTGCTCACTGGTTCAATACCACACTGTGTCATGTGCTCACTGGTTCAGTACCACACTGCGTCATGTGCTCACTGGTTCAGTACCACACTGGTCATGTGCTCACTGGTTCAATACCACACTGTCATGTGCTCACTGGTTCAGTACCACACTGGTCATGTGCTCACTGGTTCAGTACCACACTGTCATGTGCTCACTGGTTCAATACCACACTGTCATGTGCTCACTGGTTCAGTACCACACTGCGTCATGTGCTCACTGGTTCAGTGCCACACTGTCATGTGCTCACTGGATCATACCACACTGTGTCATGTGCTCACTGGACTGCGTCATGCGCTCACCAACAGCCATCGGCCAGTACAGCAGCAAACAGGTTATTGCGATTACTCTTGACCTCCCCTTCCCTCGTGCAATAGCAGCAGTTAAAATATTCCACTCCAGCCACCAATTAACATCCAGCTTACAAAGCACTAACTGCACAATCTGCTATGAACAAGGAAGACTGGAAATGATGAGCAGCTGAGTCACCCTCTGCGAGAGGAAGGCAGTGTGTTTGGAGTGGGACCGGTAACGCTGTAACACAATGCTGCTACAAACCTTGGCGAAGGTCGAGCCCTTTCCTTCCGATTCAATGGTGATGGTGCGAGTTCGCCGAAGAAGAATCTGATCAATGTCCTCTTCACAAAACTTTGACCCTTCATCCTCCTCATCCATCAGGGCTCCGTACGCTCCTTTACGTAACAGATCTTCAACTTCGATCTTCGACAGTGGCTGCACCTGTACAGGAAGCCACCCAGACATCAATTGTGACAGTGGCTTCAATATGAAGCTGTCCTGAACTGCAATGACCATCAAGGAAGCCACACTGAGAAAATAATTAGCAGCTGGAAAGGAGGGATTTTTCTGGAAACAGACTGCCCTTAGCTTACTTTTGCAGTCCATATTGTTTCTCTTTCTGCAGCTGAGAGAACCAGTAGGTGGAGGAGCTGCTCCCAGGCCTCCACCCAAAGTCACTCTTAAATTAGCAGTTACACAACGGGAGCCTAACTGGCATCTGCAAATACTTCAACAGGTACATCTCAAAGAATCCACCTCAAATTTACTCTGTGCTGTACCTGCCCTGGGAGCGTTTGATGGGACAGTGTAGAGGGAGCTTTACTCTGTATCTAACCCCCTGTACCTGCCCTGGGAGTGTTTGATGGGGCAGTGTAGAGGGAGCTTTACTCTGTATCTAACCCCGTGCTGTACCTGCCCTGGGAGCGTTTGATGGGACAGTGTAGAGGGAGCTTTACTCTGTATCTAACCCCCTGTACCTGCCCTGGGAGTGTTTGATGGGACAGTGTAGAGGGAGCTTTACTCTGTATCTAACCCCATGCTGTACCTGCCCTGGGAGTGTTTGATGGGACAGTGTAGAGGGAGCTTTACTCTGTATCTAACCCCATGCTGTACCTGCCCTGGGAGTGTTTGATGGGACAGTGTAGAGGGAGCTTTACTCTGTATCTAACCCCCTGTACCTGCCCTGGGAGTGTTTGATGGGACAGTGTAGAGGGAGCTTTACTCTGTATCTAACCCCATGCTGTACCTGCCCTGGGAGCGTTTGATGGGACAGTGTAGAGGGAGCTTTACTCTGTATCTAACCCCATGCTGTACCTGCCCTGGGAGCGTTTGATGGGACAGTGTAGAGGGAGCTTTACACTGTATCTAACCCCCTGTACCTGCCCTGGCAGGATTTGATGGGACAGTGTAGAGGGAGCTTTACACTGTATCTAACCCCCTGTACCTGCCCTGGGAGGGTTTGATGGGACAGTGTAGAGGGAGCTTTAATCTGTGCTGTATCTGTCCTGGGACACTGGGTCCTTCCAATTCCTAGTACCACCATTCACCCACCTCAGCAAGCACATGCATTCCAAAATGGTGTGTGCAAACAGTAGCACATCAGACCACCTTACCCCGTTAGTGTTTCCTCTGCGATTCATTGCTTGCAGCACAGCTCTGTCGAGACCCAGCTTGAGACTGGCCTTGTCGAACATCTCTCGCTCGTACGAGTTGCGAGTTATTAGGCGATACACTTGAACTGCTTTACTCTGTCCTATCCTGTGACATCGTGCCTGAGCCTGGAAACAAGGTAAGGGACAACCTGTTCAGGTAGAAGTGATCTCTTTAAGACACAGCACATTCAGATCACCAAATACTGTAGAGGAGGGGAATGGAACACACCAAGAAACGCTATGGTTGGGCCATGCTCTGATCCAATTTTCTTAGCTACATTCACTGCCTCTCCAGGCACACTATCTCATTTTGGATGAGGCCACGACTATATCTTTTTTTTAACGTTACCTGCGATGTTGGATGGAAAATGCCGAGCACTTTCCGCAGTAACACTGCCGAGACCAGCACAGGAATGAAGGGCCCTGCAGCCCCCCCAAAAAACATTCACAGAACCTCAGACTGCACCCACAGAATCTCTTCTCAACCATTTACTAGAACATTACTGGCAGACATATTCTTTCATTCTGTCTCTGCATTCGTTCTCTCCCTCTGATCCCTTCATTCAGTCTCTCTCTCGGAAGCCAGTACACTTCACATTTTCTGGTCTTTATGGGTAGTTTGAATCAGCCTGACATTACCCCTGCCCAATCCTTCACATCATTCAGCCACCGTTCCCTTCACCCGCCTCACTCCATGATCGGCTTTTCCAGTCAGTACACCAAGAACTTGCCTTGCGGCTCCTAAACAGCAAGTCCATTTTTAAAACTTTTCATCCCTCATTAGAATTAGCCTCATTACTTTTCTTGTTTGCATGAGTTAAAGAATCCTCAATTAGTCTATTGGAAACCCCCAGAGATGGCCCAGGGGCCACAACTAACCCAGAGGCGATTCCACAATGAGCTTCAATAAAGCCGCACTCATTGAAGAGGATTAGTGAGCGAAGTGCTCTGCAGCGTCTGTGCAGCTCCAAGGGCAGATCAATTAGCAGTACTCGCTGTCAAGGAGCTTCCCCTGTGCAGCTCACTGGGAAACTCACCTGCAGGTCATTCTGTGGGTTCCAATCCGAATCGAAGATGATACAAGTGTCTGCCGCAGTAAGATTGATGCCAAGACCTCCTGCCCTGGTACAGAGCAGAAACACAAAGCGGTCGGAGTCCGGCTTGGAGAAGCGGTCAATCGCAGCCTGTCTCAGGTTGCCCCTTACCCTGCCATCAATGCGCTCGTAGGTGTACCTAAAACATTTTAAAACAGACAACGGTCGAGTTTTTAAACTAGCGAGTTTGTACTTCATAGTATCTTACAGCACAGGAGGCCGCCATTCAGCCCATTGCCTGTGCCGGCTCTTTGAAAGAGTGATCCAATTAGTCCCACTCCCATAGAAACAGAAATTAGCAGGCCATTCGGCCCTTCGAGCCTGCACCACCATTCAATCAGATCATGGCTGATCATTCCCTCAGTACCCCTTTTCCTGCTTTCTCTCCATACCCCTTCCTTGATCCCTTTGACCGTAAGGGCCATATCTAATTCCCTTTTGAATATATCTAAAGATCTGGCCTCAACAACTTTCTGTGGTAGAGAATTCCACAGGTTCACCACTCTCTGGGTGAAGAAGTTTCTCCTCATCTCAGTCCTAAATGGCTTACCCCTTATCCTTAGACTGTGACCCCTGGTTCTAGACTTCCCCAACATCGGGAACATTCTTCCTGCCTCTAACCTGTCCAGTCCCATCAGAATTTTATACGTCTTTCCCCACAGCCCTGCAAATGTTTCCTTTTCAAGCATATATTCAATTATTTTTTGAAAAGTATTGCTGAATCTGCTTCCACATTTTCAAGCAGCGCGCTATGGTTGCAGTGTGTACCAAAAACAGGATGCACTGCAGCAACTCACAAGGTTATTTCAACAGCCCCTTCTACCCCCTTCCATTTAAAAAGGCAAGAGTAGCAAGCTAGCACACCACCTCGTAATCACACACCGTTCTGAATTGGACTGATATCACCATTTCTTTATCGTTGCTGAGTCAATACCCCACCCGACATCCTGTGGGTATGACTGGGCAGCCATCGGGAACAGACGCTGGCTTATTTTTGTCCCTTCCCCGAGCCCAAGTGCTACCTCCAGGTGAGGTCAAAAATTTCAGCAAAACTAGGAATTAAAGCTGGAGCCTTCAGATCTGTATAGCTTAGTGCCTTTATACACTCAGCCAGCAAGGGAGTTATAATCAGAACATGGGGCACATCCTATGCAATCTTACTGAATCGAATCGGGTGCGCTTTAATTGGCGTCACCAGCCACAGAGAATCATTCTCGATGCCCGTAACCGGGGAAGCGGTCCAGGCACAGTATGCGGAGAGGTCTCACCGTCTGTGGATCAGATAATCTTCGAGTATATCCAGGCAACGCACCATCTGGGAGAATATTAGCACCTTGTGTCCGCCAGCAATCAGTTTGGGCAACAGCTTATCGATCAGCACCAATTTACCCGCTGCCTGAATCATGGCCTGCAGCTGAAAATAAGGAGCGTCGGGATTGTGCACTTCGCGGAATTCATCCAGGATTTTCTCCTCAGCACCTACCAGGAATCAAAATTTAAATTCACATTATACATCTTTCCTCTGCAGGGAAGATCAGTCCGGTCCCTGATGCAGGAATCCTCACCTACATGCTCCATTTAGACTCTTATTTTTGTTCCCCCTCCTCCACTTTTCCACATGCCCATCACCTTCCTCTCCCACAAGCATTGACTCACGCAGGCTCTCTGGGGGTACAAGAGCGATCCAATCAGTTCCACTCCCCCGCTCTTTCCCCATAGCCCAGCATTTTTCCTTTTCAAAGTATTTAACCAATTCCCTGTCTGAAAGTTACTGTTGAATCTGTTCCCACCGCCCTTTCAGACAGCATGTTCCCGATCACAACAACTCGCTGCGTAAAACAATTCTCATCACCCCTCTGTACTTCTTGCCAATTACCCCAAATCTGTGTCCTCTAGTTACCCACCCTCAATTTTTCCTTATTTATTCTGCCAAAACCCCTCAATTTTGAACACCTCCGTTAAATCTCCCTTAACCTTCACCCGAGTGACCACTGTTCCGGTGGACAGTGAGAGTTTGACCATAGAGAGCATCACAGCTGAGCCAGATCCAATGGTCACCAGATAGCCAAACACTCGCATCTTCCAGCAGGGCTATCTGGTCCCTATCACAGAGCAATCAGGAGCTCGAAACGTTTCCTACTTGGGGATATGAGGGTCGTACTGCCTTCCTAGCCAACATCGCACCTGGATTGCACCTGGAGCCTTTTACTTTGCACTGCTCAATGCATCACACGGTACACTTACCTGAGGCATATGGGGAAACCACTCCCCTCCTTTACAAAATGCTTCTGCATCTTGGCCAAACATAACAAGCGAGTCTGAATGGACCACGTATATGTACAAAATGTTATTTTGGCTACTTACTTACCAAGTTGGTCTGTGTTCAGACCAGGCAAGGACTACTACCTTCCCTCTCCCCCCAATCCAGTAATTCTGCACCTCCCAACAAGGGTTGAGTTTCCCAGCACACAAATACTTTATACCAGATAGTCTGGCTACAGTTTAGTGCTAGGAATTAAACAACAATTTGCAATTATATAGCGCCCTTAAGGTGCTTCATAGGGGCATCAGACAAAATTTGATGCTGAGCCACAAAACAAGATATTAGGACAGGTGATTGAAAGCTTGGTAAAAGAAGTAGGTTTTAAAGAGCGTCTTAAAGGAGAGACAGAGAGGTTTAGGGAGGGAATTCCAGAGCTTAGGGCCCAGGCAGCTGAAAGCATGGCCGCCTATGGTGGAGCGATTAAATTCAGAGGCCAGAATTGGAGGAGCGCAGAGATCTCGGAGGAGGTTACAGAGATAGGGAGGGGCGAGGCCGTGGAGGGATGAGAATGTAAACACCATGAAGTTGAGTGTGATACGCTGGACTCACCATTGATCAGGTAGGGGTGGTTACAGCACTTTCTCAGCTCCATCATGGTATTGAGCAGATTCGGCATGTTGGCCTGGTTGGCTCCTTTGGCCAGGAAGGAGAAGTTCCTCTCCAGGATGGCCCTGTAGTATTTTTTCTGGATGTTGGTCAGTTCCACCTCAATGATGGTCTCCTCCTTCGGAGCCAGGTTTTTCTCCACATCGTCCTTCAGTCTGCGAAGCATCATGGGCTTCAGCACTGCCTGCAGCTTCTTCACCTATCACAGGGGAAATGGGCGACATTAGTGACCCAGCCAACAGCACCCTGCTTGGGCCAAGGGACCACCCCCAAATGAATGTGATCACAAAGAAGCATTTAACACTTCAAATTGGAGAAAGTGAAGGCAACTTCAAACAATAATGAGAACAAAAAGCATTAGGAAACCCATGTGAAGGGCCAATGGCCATGGTGCAGGGAACAGTCGAGGCGGAAGAGAAAATAGACAGTACACCAAGTCAGGAAGTAATGATTCGTTAACGGCAATGGTTGGGTATTAAAAGCCTGTAGCTTGTTTGAAGATAAGGAGATTATGGGAAAAAGAGTAGGAGACAGAATGTACGATGAATCTTGATTTCAACATAGAAGGAAAAAGGGAGAAAGGACATTGCCAAAATCCTTCAATGTTCAAGATGCTGCAAACATGTTGACCTTACCACCTCCATCTCACAGGCCAGTTACATTGCAGCTTTCAACCCAATGCAAAGCGGGTTTGGATTTGCACCAATACAAAAGCGCGAGACTAACAACTCGGGCCAGCCACCTGACTGCACTAAGTTCGAGGTGTGGGGCCGCCTCCAGTTTTATGTCGAGTTCTCTTGTGACTGGGCACAGTGATGCAATTTGTTTTTCATTAGCCAGCTGTTTGAGACACAAAAATCTTCAAAACACCCCAAAGCATTTATGTCAGCAAATAAAGCAACCAAACTGTTCACAGCATGATCCCACGAAGCAGCAGAAAGATATTGCAGTGGTATTGGCATGGACACTGGAAGAACTCCCCTGCTCGTCTTCGAATTGTGCCGTATGGTCTTTTACTTTCATTTGAGGAAACACGGGGCCTTGATTTAACATCTCCTTCGAAAGATGGCACGGTATTGCAGAAGTTCAACCAGCTAAAACCATGCAGTTACCAGCACGCACAAGGCTCACATTGCCTGCCCAACTCGGACTACGCTGCCAGTGGGGAACTGGCTACTGGGCTTCTTTAGATCCTGCTCGATGAGCTTGTTGGTCCATCAGCAGCTGGAGAACTGCAGACCAGCCCAGCTGTCAGATTACCGAGTCGACCTGGGAGGAGCAACTCCGGTCCAATCACTCATCGCAGGAGCCAACCACACCCATAAAGAAGTTACTAGAATCTGTTATTGAGGATGGAGTGACAGAGCATTTGGACAAATATGAGTTGATTAAAGAAAGCCAGCTTGGATTTGTAAACGGTAAATCATGTCTAAAAAACCTCGCTGAAGTTTTTGAGGAGGTAACTTACATGGTAGATAAGGAAGTGTGGTGTGTATGGATGTTATTTATATGGACGTTATTTATATGGACTTCCACAAGGTGTCGGACAAGGTTCCACTTAGAGACTGTTATGAGAGTGGCTGGAAATGGAGACAAGCTGTTGGATTGGATAAGGAATCGATGAGGGTAGGGATAATGGGAATGTGCTCCAATTGGCAGGATGAGACTTGTGGTGTCCCGCAGGGGTCTGTACTGGGGCCTCAGCTTTTCACTGTATTTATAAATTACTTGGATGAAGGAAAAGAGAGCCATATATCCAAGATTGCTGATGACACTAAGTTAGGAGGCACAGTAAATAATGTAGATGGGAGCAGAAAGTTGCAAAGGGACATTGATAGGTTAAGTGAGTGGGCAACACTGTGACAGATGGAGTTCAATGTGGGAAAGTGTGAGGTGATCCACTTTGGATTCAAGAACGATAGATCTGACTATTTTCTAAATGGCAAGAAACTAGGAACTGTGGGGGAGCAGAGAGATTTCGAGGGCCAAGCTCAGAAATCACTGAAATGGATAGATACAAAAATAATTTAAGAGGCCCTTTATCTCGAGGGCTGGAATATGTTACGCTTCAGCTGTGGGGCTCGGATTAGACCCCAACTGCGTTCAGTTCTGGACAGCGCTCCTCAGCAAAGGGTAAATGAGGAGGGCGGGTTGCATAGACAAGAGTATAGAAAATTAAGGGTCATCTAATTGAGCTGCTCAAGATGGTTAAACGATTTGATAGGGTATAAAAATAAACTATTTCCTCTGGTGGCGGTTCCAGAACAATGCGGCATAACCTTAAAATTAGAGGCAGACTGTTTAGGAGTGATGTCAGGAAGCACTTCTTCACACAAAAGGTGGTGGAAATCTTAATTAGATGCAGATCAGCCATGATCCAACTGAGTGGCAGAACAGGCTCGAGGGGCTGAACGGTCTCCTCCTGTTCCTATGTTTCCCCAAGTGGGATAATGGTCAACAACCATAGCCAGATCTCACGTACCTGCTCATCGGTCTTCAGGTCCCCAAACTCCTCCATGAAGGTGGACTCAGAAGGAAAGTGAATGGGTTCGAGGAAATTTAACAAACTGAACAGCTCTTCCACTGTGTTCTGCAAAGGGGTTCCAGTCAGAAGGACTTTGTGTTCCTGGATTCGGGAGGGAGGAGGAGAGTGATAGCGGGAGGGCGAAGAAAGTGAGAGGAGGGGAAGGGGTAGAGAGAGAAAGTGAGTTGGGGGGAAGAGAGCCGGGTTTTGGGGGGGGGGGGAGAGGGGTGGCAGAGAAAGAGAAGGAGGGGAGAAAGCAGGGGGGGGGTAGGGAGAGAGCAGGGGGGAGGGGAGAGAAAGAGAAGGGGTGGGAGAAAGAGAGGGGGGGGAGGGGAGAGAAAGAGAAGGGAGGGGAGAGAAAGAGAAGGGGGGAGAAAGAGAAGGGGGAGGGGGAGAAAGAGAAGGGGGAGGGGGAGAAAGAGAAGGGGGAGTGGGAATTCGGGGGGGGGGGAGAGAAAGAGAAGGGGTGGAGGGAGGGAGGGAGGGAGGGAGGGAGGGAGGGAGGGAGAGAGAGAGAGAGAGAGAGTGGGGGGGGAGCAGGAAGGGGGGGGGTTAGAGGGGTGGGAGAGAAAGAGAAGGGGTGGAGGGAGGGAGAGAGAGAGAGAGAGAGAGAGAGAGAGAGAGAGAGAGAGAGAGAGAGAGAGAGGGGGGAGGAGAGCGGGAAGGGGGGGGGAGAAAGAGCACGGGGGGGGGGGGGGGGGGGAGTGGAAGAGAGTGGAGAGGGTGGGGGGAAAGAGAGGCAGAAAATACGTTAATGTGCTTGACACCAGGTGAAAGGAATATTTCTGCTGCACAATACGGCATTGTAAATTCTTGGAATACTTTTTGTTTTAAAGACCTAAAGTGCGAAGCTATAACATTATAAACCCGTGAATGATTGGCACTCGGCAGTCTTTGAGCTGCACTGGAGCTAAACCAGAGGGTCCGAGTACTGAACCCAGCTTCATCAACATATCCCCATTCATTGTTAATGTACGATTGAAACAGAAGGCCTCCACCCCCCCATCCGCATCCTCTCTCCCCTCGCACCTGCTCTCTTTGGGGCAGGATTTCTCTTAAAACCACCCAGAATTCACCCACAACGTTGCCGCTTATAAATGATTAGGTCAACTGTTCGTAGGATATACATGAAATCTTACAACATAAGAACATAAGAAATAGGAACAGGAGTCGGCCATACGGCCCCCTGAGGCTGCTCCGCCATTCAATAAGGTCATGGCTGATCTGATCATGGACTCAGCTCCACCTCCCCACCCGCTCTCCATAACCCCTTATTGGTTAAGAAACTGTCTATCACTGTCTTAAATATATTCAATGTCCCAGCTTCCACAGCTCTCTGAGGCAGCGAATTCCACAGATCCACAACCCTCTGAGAAGAAATTTCTCATCTCAGTTTTAAATGGGCAGCCCCTTATTCTAAGATTATGCCCTCTAGTTCTAGTCTCCCCTTTCAGTGGAAACATCCTCTCTGCATCCACCTCGTCAAGCCCCCTCCTAATCTTATTCGTTTCGATAAGATCACCTCGCATTCTTCTGAATTCCAATGAGTAGAGGCCCAACCTACTCAACCTTTCCTCATAAGTCAACACTCTTGCAAGGTGATATTAGACATCATCTGCTTTGTATAAAACAGAACTTGTATTTTTACAGCATCTTATCAAAACATCTCTACTTCCAAGTGCACTGACTTGGGTATGGGAAGAGCAGTTAGTCTTCACCTCATGCACACCTCTGTAACCTCCAGACTCGGCTATTCCAATGCCCTCCACTAACGATTCACTACTTCAAAGGTGCTGTACAAATACAAGTTATAATGAATCAAGAGTCTGAACATAAGAAATAGGAGCAGGAGTAGGCCATACGGCCCCTCGAGCCTGCTCCGCCATTCAATACGATCTGATCTGATCATGGACTCAGCTCCACTTCCCTGTCCGCTCCCCATAACCCTTTATCGCTCAAAAATCTGTCCATCTCCGCCTTAAATTTATTCAGTGACCCAACCTCCACAGCTCTCTGGGGCAGAGGATTCCATAGATTTACAATCCTCAGAGAAGAAATTCCTCCTCATCTCAGTTTTAAATTCTAAAACTATCTCCCCTAGTTTTAGTTTCCTCTGTATACTCTATCCCCCTTACAATAAAGGCCAACATTCCATTTGCCTTCCTGATTACTTGCTGTACCTGCATACTCACTTTGTGTTTCATGCACAAGGACCCCCAGGTCCCTTTGTACTGCAGCACTTTGCAATTTTTCTCCATTTAAATTATAATTTGCTTTTCTATTTTTTTGGCCAAAGTGGATAACCTCACATTTTCCCACATTATACTCCATCTGCCAAATTTTAGCCCACTCACTTAGCCTGTCTATATCCCTTTGCAGATTTTTTATGTCCTCCTCACAGTTTGCTTTTCCACCCATCTTTCTATCATCAGCAAACTTGGGCTACATTACACATAAGAACATAAGAATTAGGAACAGGAGTAGGCCATCTAGCCCCTCGAGCCTGCTCCGCCATTCAAAAAGATCATGGCTGATCTGGCCGTGGACTCAGCTCCACTTACCCGCCCGCTCCCCGTAACCCTTAATTCCCTTATTGCTTAAAAATCTATCTGTCTGTGATTTGAATACAGTCAATGAGCTAGCCTCAACTGCTTCCTTGGGCAGAGAATTCCACAGATTCGTAACCCTCTGGGAGAAGAAATTCCTTCTCAACTCGGTTTTAAATTGGCTTCCCCGTATTTTGAGGCTGTGCCCCCTAGTTCTAGTCTCCCCGATCAGTGGAAACAGCCTCTCTGCCTCTATCTTGTCTATCCCTTTCATTATTTTAAATGTTTCTATAAGATCACCCCTCATCCTTCTGAACTCCAACGAGTAAAGACCCAGTCTACTCAATCTATCATCATAAGGTAACCTCCTCATCACCGGAATCAGCCTAGTGAATCGTCTCTGTACCCCCTCCAAAGCTAGTATATCCTTCCTTAAGTAAGGTGACCAAAACTGCACGCAGTACTCCAGGTGCGGCCTCACCAATACCCTATACAGTTGCAGCAGGACCTCCCTGCTTTTGTACTCCATCCCTCTCGCAATGAAGGCCAACATTCCATTTGCCTTCCTGATTACCTGCTGCACCTGCAAACTACAGGCTGCTCCTGCACACTCTCAACTTTGCCATCCTCGCCTGCCGTCCGGACACGCCATGGCGTACCATCTTGCCGTCCGGAGGAGGCGGGGGTCCCCGATGGAGGGCACTCTACGCAGGGGTCCTCCCACTATTCGTCGGGGACTTGGCCTGGAGGGTGGTGCACGGAGCAGTGCCGTGCAACAAATTTTTAAGCCGGTTCACGGACTCCCAGGCCGCCTGCAATTTCTGCGGTCTGGAGGAGTCCGTGTTCCATGTTTTTATTGAGTGCACAAGGTTGCAGCCCCTGTTCCATTATTTGAAGGGGCTGCTCCTGAAATTCTGGCTGCACTTCAGTCCCACTCTCCTGATCTTTGGGCACCCTGTGCGGAGGGGAGCGGGTAGGTCCGAGGGCCTCCTCGTAGGACTGCTCCTGGGCACGGCCAAGGGGGCCATCAGCCGGTCCAGGCAGCGGGCGGTCGAGGGGGTCGTTCAACCTGACTGCCTGCCTCTCTTCCGCTCTTACATCCGGTCCAGGGTGTCCTTGGAGATGGAGCACGCGGTGTCCACCGGTACGCTCGCGGCCTTCCGCGAGAGGTGGGCACCGGAGGGACTGGAGTGCATCATCACGCCCGGCAACCAAATTTTAATTTGATTTTACGTTTTAAAGTATAATTTGTTTCAATTGCCGGTGTTTTTAGTGTCCCCTTCCCTTTTATAGGGGGCACTGGGGAAAAATTGTGATTTTAGTGCCCAAAAAAAAACCAAAAAAAAAAAGAAAAACACACAAAAAAAGGAAAAAAAGGGCCTTGTAAATGTCTGGTGTGTCACCCAGGTCGGGTGGCACGGTTTAATGTTTTTTTGTTTTGTAGATAAACTCCAAAAAGAGTTTCATGCACAAGGACCCCCAGGTCCCTCTGCACCGCAGCATGTTGTAATTTCTCCCCATTCAAATAATATTCCCTTTTACTGGTTTTTTCCCCAAAGGTGGATGACCTCACATTTTCCAACATTGTATTCCATCTGCCAAACCTTAGCCCATTTGCTTAACCTATCTAAATCTCTTTGCAGCCTCTCGGTGTCCTCTACACAACTCGCTTTCCCACTAATCTTTGTGTCATCTGCAAATTTTGTTACAGTACACCCTGTCCCCTCTTCCAGGTCATCGATGTATATTGTAAACAGTTGTGGTCCCAGCACCGATCCCTGTGGCACACCACTAACCAGCGATTTCCAACCCGAAAAGGACCCATTTATCCCGACTCTCTGCTTTCTGTTAGTTAGCCAATTCTCTATCCATGCTAATACATTTCCTCTGACTCCGCGTACCTTTATCTTCTGCAGTAACCTTTTGTGTGGCACCTTATCGAATGCCTTTTGGAAATCTAAATACACCACATCCATCGGTACACCTCTATCCACCATGCTCGTTATATCCTCAAAGAATTCCAGTAAATTAGTTAAACATGATTTCCCCTTCATGAATCCATGTTGCGTCTGCTTGATTGCACTATTCCTATCTAGATGTCCCCGCTATTTCTTCCTCAATGATAGTTTCACGCATTTTCCCCACTAGAGATGTTAAACTAACCGGCCTATAGTTACCTGCCTTTTGTCTGCCCCCTTTTTTAAACATAGGCGTTACATTAGCTGCTTTCCAATCCGCTGGTACCTCCCCAGAGTCCAGAGAATTTTGGTAGATTATAACGAATGAATCTGCTATAACTTCCGCCATCGCTTTTAATACCCTGGGATGCATTTCATCAGGACCAGGGGACTTGTCTACCTTGAGTCCCATTAGCCTGTCCAGCACTACCTCCCTAGTGATAGTGATTGTCTCAAGGTCCTCCCTTCCCACATTCCCGTGACCAGCAATTTTTGGCATGGTTTTTGTGTCTTCCACTGTGAAGACTGAAGCAAAATAATTATTTAAGGTCTCAGCCATTTCCACATTTCCCATTATTAAATCCCCCTTCTCATCTTCTAAGGGGCCAACATTTACTTTAGTCACTCTTTTCCGTTTTACTATCTGTTTTTATGTTTTGCGCAAGTTTACCTTCGTAATCTATCTTTCCTTTCTTTATTGCTTTCTTAGTCATTCTTTGCTGTTGTTTAAAATTTTCCCAATCTTCTAGTTTCCCACTAACCTTGGCCACCTTATACGCATTGGTTTTTAATTTGATACTCTCCTTTATTTCCTTGGTTATCCACGGCTGGTTATCTCTTCTCTTACTGCCCTTCTTTTTCACTGGAATATATTTTTGTTGCGCACTATGAAAGAGCTCCTTCAAAGTCCTCCACTGTTCCTCAATTGTGCCACCGTTTAGTCTGTGTTTCCAGTCTACTTTAGCCAACTCTGCCCTCATCCCACTGTAGTTCCCTTTGTTTAAGCATAGTATGCTCGTTTGAGACACTACTTCCTCACCCTCAATCTGTATTACAAATTCAACCATACTGTGATCTCTCATTCCGAGAGGATCTTTTACAAGGAGATCGTTTATTATTCCTGTCTCATTACACAGGACCAGATCGAAGATAGCTTGCTCCCTTGTCGGTTCTGTAACATACTGTTCTAAGAAACAATCCCGTATGCATTCTATGAATTCCTCCTCCAGGCTACCCCGTGCAATTTGATTTGACCAATCGATATGTAGTTTAAACTCGGTCTCTTCATGCAAGTTATTAATATAGATTGTAAATAGTTGGAGTCCCAGCACTGATCCCTGCGGCACCCCACCAGTTACTGTTTGCCAACTGGAAAATGATCCATTTATCCCGACTCTCTGTTTTCTGTTAGTGAGTCAATCCTCTATCCATGCTAATATATTACCCCCAACCCCGTGAACTTTTATCTTGTGCAATAATCTTTTATGTGGCACCTTCTCGAATGCCTTCTGGAAATCCAAATACATCACATCCACTGGTTCCCCCTTATCCACCCTGCTCGTTACATCCTCAAAGAACTCCAGCAAATTTGTCAAACATGATTTCCCTTTCATAAAACCATGCTGACTCTGCTTGATTGAATCATGCTTTTCCAAATGTCCTGCTACTGCTTCCTTAATAATGGACTCCAGCATATTCTCAATGACAGATTTTCGGCTAACTGGTCTATAGTTTCCTGCTTTTTGTCTGCCTCCTTTTTTAAATAGGGGCGTTACATTTGCAGTTTTCCAATCCGCTGGGACCGCCCCAGAATCCATGGAATTTTGGTCGATTACGACCAATGCATCCACTATCTCTGTAGCCACTTCTTTTAAGACCCTGGGATGTAAGCCATCAGATCCAGGGGACTTGTCTGCCTTTAGTCCCATTATTTTATCGAGTACTACTTCATTGGTGATAGTGATTGTATTAAGTTCCTGCCTCCCTATAGCCCCTTGATTATCCACTATTGGGATGTTTTTAGTGTATCACACTAATACATTTCACACCACCCCACCCCAAGATCTCAAAATTCTCTCTCTCTGTCGTACCTTTCTTGCACATCTTACAAACTTAAACTCAAGCAGCTTGTT